>NW_020799113.1:19028443-19075322 GCF_003259725.1 Athene cunicularia | reverse complement strand
GATTCCCCCCCCCCCCCATCTGCAATGTTTCATGGTTCTCTGGGACTCTCAGCTACCGGTATTCTGAAGGCAGCTCGCCACAAAGCCCTGCAGTAACTGCAGGCTCCTCAACAGAGCCCAGCCACTGCCACAGTTATAAACCTACATCCTCAAACATGGGTACAGAACTAACAAGAGTGTCCTAAAAGCAAAGCAGATGCAGGAGGCCAGGCAGGATAACACAGCATCTCCATCAACTGGGTTTTAAAAACAGGTTAGTACACTTGTCTGCAGTGCTTCAGGCATAGCTGCACCTGGGGCAGGGGATAGACTGAATGTTTCCTAATGCCCACACATCCTGTCTTCCTCTATCATCTAAACTCATATCCCAACTCAACCCCACAATTAAGGACAAAATCCTAGTCTTGTGGACTGAGAGAGAGTCTGTGCTCATGGAACAAGCCCATCGGCAAGAGGAGGAGATGGGGACAGGTTCCCAGGCTGTGACCCATACTGCAGAGGGGCACACTGCCACTGCCTAGAGCTTCTAGGCAGGCTTAAAAGTAGGAGCAGCTGCTGCCATCATTGGTGATCTGCAAGCAAAGTAAAGATGGAAGCGGTCAGTTTTGCTCAATTCAATCAAAAAAAGTTCAACTTAAAACAGGACAGGTTGTAGAGTTTGCTTTGGTGCCTTTTTTCATTTCTGTTTGGTGTTAGAAACCTGTGTGTTTAAGGGAGTCTTTACTAGGTTCTTGCATCACACTTCTTGTCTTGAACACGTGTATGGCGCCGAGCGTCTGCCTCCAAATGGGAAATCATTAGAACTCTCGGATCCACCTTGGCCTATGAAAACAGTAGGTAGGCTACAGCCTCCTTTGCAAATCCAGTTCTCTCCAGAGGAGAAGAGCCCAGAATCCTAGAAGATCAACAGTGAAACTAGTCCTAGTACTGATCTTTAAGGATGCAGATTGCTAAGGTGAGCTCCAAACAGCACACAACCCTTCACACACAGGGTAATAGGTGATATAAAAAAAACTTGTCATTGTTGACAAGTTACAGCAAAGAAGACTACCTGACTCCATAATCTCGAGGTCAAGTTCAGGTTTAGGGAGCACATCTGGGATCTGAAACACTGAAAGAACTGATCAGATCTTGTAGGACACTCAGACAGCCTGAGCTACTTTATGACTTTTTAAGGTTCTCTATGCAACTACAAGTTTCAAGGTCTTTCTGAGAACCAGTACCTGTTTGCTTCAGTTATCCCACAGCTGTAAAGAGTTTCAGTGAGCACCACATAAAGGGGAATTTTAAACTCCTACAGAAGTGCAGGGGGGGAGGTGTGTGTTGATCATAGCTCTTGGATTAAGGACAAGAGGCTGTTGCCCTGCTTGCAGACTGTATACAGGGCTGCAGCCAGAAGCAAAGGGAGTGTGCCTGGGGCTTATCAGATAGAAGGGACCTGAGCACCACACAGGAATCTGAACAACAGAGTGCACCGAACAGACAGACAGTGAGCGTGGGGTATGTGATGTGGCTCATTCAGCAACAGGATGTAGGCAAACCCTGCAGGATCTCCAGCCCAGAGGGGACACGCAGACTCATAGTCAGCTTATTGCCATTGCTCTGCTGCTTCTCAAGGTAGAGCATGAAGAATGGATCCTCAACAGTCTTGCTGAGAGAGTACTTTTGCTGACTAGTGTGAAAAGACACCCCACCTCCAAGTGCACTGCTTACCAATGAACCACTGCACTGTCATCTTTAAGTATGGAAAAAACATCACAAGATGTTTATGGGGTTTGACTGATCCACACGTAGAAAGCAGCCAGGAGACTTTTACCTGGCACTAGAAGATACCAGGCATAACAGTGGCTTGGTTCTCAGCATATCTGAAGAATCTCTCTCAAATTCTTATGTTCAGTTGTTCTTTTTAAGGGTCTACAAGCATCATTCTACATCTTCACACAAAAGATCAACAGGCCCAGTACCTGCTGTGGGACACACAGTCAGAGGGTGGCAGTAGGCAGTCACTGGAACTGACAGACAGGCCTTACCTCCTTAAAACACTCTTCCACTTTCTCGAACTCCATCACCAGCTCCAGTTCCTGGATGCGTTTGTTTGACAGCATCACCAGTCGGTGCACGCCCTCATCAACTCGATTATAAAGCACACTGGCAGCATCAAGTGCGTCTCTGGAAAGGGACACAAGCCTGGTCAGGAGTTTTGCACTGGGGCCTTCCCCCAGCATTTCATACCAAAGTGACCTGGCTAACAGCAGCACTGCAGTCATCCTCCCTGTGGAACCGTGACAGCCATCTCTGTATGGAGAGCAGAAGGAGAATAATGCTGCTCCCTGCACGTTCTGGTAATTCATCACTCGGATCCCAGTGCAGACAACTTGGCAGGAAGGACAAGAGCATCTCCTTCCAGCCAGGCTCCTTGCAAAATCTACTGTACTTGTCAGACAGGATACTGAGCTTTTCATAAATGCAGATTATTGCATCAATGGGATTTCACAAAACACAGGGTCAGGCAGTCTCAGTGTTTCATTTAAATAATAAGTAATCAGTATGAAGCCAATCTCTCCTGACTAACAACAATATATAGCACCTGATGCCCCACACTTAGGATTTCCACCAGCCAAACAAAAATGCAAAGCGTACAGCACCCCAGCACCAAGAGAAACTGAATTTTACAATGTGGTGCTGGAAAGATTTGGAGACAGACCTCCCTGTCTTCCACAGGCAGCTGTGCTATCAAAGCCCAACAGGCAACACCAGGCAGCACTCTCCCTGCCAGCCTGGGCACAGCAGAAGTTAACCTCCTCCAGGCACAGGACGGGATGAAGGGGTTCACACTGGAGCCCAGTGCCCTTGGACGGGTGGAGCCAGGGACTCAGCACATCCTGGCAAGATGAATGTTAGCAAGATCCTTTCAGATGTGTGCAACACCTCTCCAGCACAGCTTCAGGTGAATTATGGACAAAATCCAGGAGACAGAATAACTCTGAATGTTATTCTTTCCCATATTCGTTCTGTTTCTAGATTTCCCCTTCTTTTACAAGTACAGACTCAACGGACACCTGCAACAAAATACTACAGCCTCCTTCAGATGTGATCTACACCAGCATGTTCAGCTGCCTGAGCATCTCCTGTACTCACCCTAAACCAGCTTTCATTTTGCAATTGTCTTACCACCTTCTGGCTTTAAAAGGCATGGATTTTTTTTATCATATTATTAAAATTATTCAAAGCACTTGTGAAATAGGTAGCTAATAAAACTCTGAAAGCTTTACTCCTGAAAATTAATACAAGCAATTCAGCATTCACGTTTATTTCTTCTTTGGGTTACAGGCAATCGTGAACCTATGAAATGCAACCAAATATGAGCATTTAGTGGCAACATTCCTGTAGTTTTTAGAAAGTATTTAATTAACATGAGGTAGTGCAATAGGTCTGGACAACTAGCTCTTTTTTCCATTCAGAATTCCATCCAGTGTGCAACAGCCAACTTGTCAAACCTCAGGCTCTTAGATACTTTTGTTTTTCCTCTTCAAAATGCCATTAGACCAAATCAGTTTCTCCAAAGTGCAGCCAAAAAACCCCGAATTGTTTCTGGATTAAGATCAGTATTACTGCAGTGGAGACAGGTTCTCTACAGAGAATCTGCAAGCTTCAATGGAAAGATCTGAGCTGTAACACTGCTCCCGCATTTCCCCAAACCGCCATAAACAAACAGTGATGATATGAGCTTTCTGTTTTGCAATGCTTTCCTAGGACAGACTCAGATCCAGCCTAGGAGACTTGCAGCAGCAGAGCCATAATCACTGCCCAAGCTGAGCTCTGGAAAGTGTGTTTACAGAGCAGGTTGTGAAGGCCAGTTCCCGTCAGCAGCAGTGACACAGCTAGAACAGCTAATGAGAAACAGTTCGGAAGATCGCTGGAAGTTATATTTGGCAACAACATCAACACTGTTGGGTTTTGTGCAGCGGAGCAAATCTGTCAGGCCCTGGTTTCTGCATAAAGCTCCAGCAAAATACAATACTGATGGCCGGACAGACAGATATCCTTGTGTCTTACTCCCATGGATCTGAAGTCCCTGCTGGCATGAACGCTCTCATACACTCAGGAAAGCACACCAACACATCAAATGCTCTTCCCCCCACCGGTGCAGACAAGTGAGCACCTATAACTTTAGGCATTACAGACTGGTACATAGAAACATTCACAATTTTCCTCTCATGAGGCAAAAATATTTTTCCAACATTTCCCTAAGCTTCCATGGAAATTACTTTGGTGTTGATACTGCTTCCTGCAGTTCTTTCTGTAATGGAAATCCTTGTGTCCACCCAAGCCCATGAGAAAGTAAGCATGCATTGTTTCAATCCTTAACAAGGTATCGTAAGATGGTAACCGTATGGCTTAGCAACTGGAAACACATTACAGCTCTTGAGCTGGCTGACCTAGCACAGAATAGGATCTGATATAGGAAGTCCTACTCCATACCTTTCCATACCTAATGGAGGAAAAGGGACTCCAGTTATCTCAAATTTGGGCTATTTTTCTTGATAGGAGTCAGTCACAGCCTGGGTTGCAAGGCTCTAAATACTACAGACTCCCACGTAGCAGTCAGCACATTTCCCAAAGTCACAAAACATAGGCTTTCCTGAAGACAGTACTGTTAACTATGGGAAAAAAATCACCCTCAAGGTAGAGGGATAGGAAGCAATTACAAAACAAACATGTTTTAAGTATTTTTTTATAAACAGAAATTGTAAGGTCACTGTGCAGAGGCGAATTCACCATGCCATCAATGACAAGACCAGTCTCTGAGCATGCTTGGGATAAGTATCAGCCTTATGACCAGCAAGCCACACTAGGGAAAAGTAAGGTTCAAAAATGCAGCAATAAAATACTACTTCTGGTCCACCCGCCAAGCCCTGAGGAGCCCAACTTTAGGAGAAGAGAAGGTGCTTGGGTGAACTGCTTGCTGCTAAGCTGAAAGACTGAAAAAAAAATTCACCCCAAAGAGCGCTCTTCTGGCCCCACACATCTTCCTTCCACATAAAGAATTAGCCCAGATTATTGGCAATATTAGAAAAATAAAGAGCCATACTCTGAAGATCTCAGTAAAACCAAGCCTGCATTGCATTTGCAGAAAGTGGTAGAGAAGAACCAAGCTAGAGCCTCCAGTTAGGAAGTGAGCATTCAGCCCTCTGAACCACCTGTAATCCATGTCCAGGCAAATAACATGACAGCTACACATGTCTACAGATACTCAGTCATCCTCCCTCTAAGTCAGCTGATTCAATGGAACTAAAAATGACACCCTGTTACTGAATGTATACAGGTAAAACCTTTGCTTTACTGATCCACTTACCTCAGTCTAGGATACATTTGGGAGTTTATACCATAAGCAGGAACTGGACAGAGAATTCATTTCAGGTAAGAGGGCTGGAAATTAGCTCTTGTTTTTATCTAAATCAGGCTGTTTAGGGTATATATGATCTAAACCACCTTGCTCTTGTCATTTAAGTAACTTAGTCTTCTGTAGATGCTTGCAGCTGGCTACTGATACACTTGTTAGGGCACAACCCAACACCCTGAGGCTGCTACTTCTCTTGGTCCTGCCAGTGGTTTGCTGAATGACTGCACATGAGCCACCCAGAAAAAAAAAGTTTCCAAATGGCTCCTCTGGGCTCAGAGCCCCAGAGGGACTTCAGGTGTGGCCTTACACCATCCCTCCTCCTCTGCTGAGTTCCTCCAGCATCTCAGCACCTCAGTCCTTTGTTTCAAGTTCCAGCCATGATGTTTTCACACGTTCTGCCTCGCTTAGCAGGCATTCGTTAAAACCTCAATGTCTAGTTGTTGGTCTTCCATTGCATCTCCAAGGTAACTCCGTTCATACGCTGTCAGCTCTTGACAGTTCATTTTTACTAGCTTGATAGGCTCTGACTAACACCCATCTTCTACTCTCTTACACAGAGGAAAAATATAACCCTTTCCACCCTGTAATATAAAGTAAGTAGGCAAACTAAGCCAAACAAAGAAATTGCTCACAGCTCATGGGAAAGTTTGGGGTTTCGATTTACTTGTGTGCTTCCACTGCTCACAGAAAGTATCCATTGGGCATTAAGCACGCTCTCCCAAATCCCTGTACATCTGTTTACCTATTTACACATACCCATCCATTTGCAGATTCACACCTTAAAAAATTCCTAAATAATTTCTAGTATACTAGTAAACTCAACGATACCCTGCAACAGGAAGTTTAATGGGAAAAGAATACCTTGGCATAAATAACTATTTCTTTTTCAGAGGAGTTTTTCATTCCTGTCATTCATTGGAGTAAAGAAACCAAATATTGAGAATTTGGTTGAAGAAGAAAAAGGGACTTCCATCCTGCCACACAAAAGGAAAACACCTGGTTGTTAAGCACCTTAAAGATATTTTAATAGTGACCTGTGCAACTCTGAGGAAAGAAAGCAGAGAGTTCTTTGGAGTCAGTGGAAAGTCTTGTCTAAGCTTAGATTTGTTTGGATGCATTGCAATTTCCCTGCACATGTGAGTGTGGTAGTAAGAGTCTTTCACTACATTCTTCCATAGTCAAATCATCCAAAGTAATTTTGCAATAGTGCAGAGTCAATATAATTTATAGCAAAAAGGAGTAGCTTGATGTCAGTTTATGTTTCCCCAAATCCTGTTTTCATTGGGCAATTATCGTTTCAGTGGAAAAGGTTCCAAACATCTTCAGTTTTCTGGAGAAGCGCCAAGCAGTTGTATAATGGTAGGGTAATTTTAGACCTATAATTTAGAAAGACCATTTCTGTCTGAATCCATCCTTCGAAAAATCTAGCCTTGGAGAGTTACACTTTAGTTTTCAAAGCAAAATACCCAATTCGTTTTCACAAAAATAAATCAATGGCCACAGAAGAGGCATCCAGCAGGCTTGCAAAAGCAGGTGTTGCACAAGCCACGCCTCCCGATGTGAGACACAAATAGAAGAGTGTAGGGAGGAGGGAAGCAAAAGAACCATTGTTGTTCTGCAACTTATTGTCTGTCCCTTATGAAACTGCTCTAGCCAACAGCAAGAGGGACAGTTAAAAGTGAAGGCTAAAACTAGAACTCATCCTCCACTAACCTGGGTCAATTTTAAAATAGCAAAATATTTGTGGATGGAAAGTACATAAGACACACTGCCTTTTTCTAGTGTATTTGGTGGGGTTTAGGCAAATATGTTGCAGCTAACTTGCCCTGAAAAATCAGATGTCCCTGATCATTCTGCAATTTAGAATCAGCATGGTCAGATGTTACAACATTAGCCTCATCTAGTCTTCCACTCCTGGTGCTGAACTCCCCTTGTGGATGTCTCTACAGGTTTTGGCAGAAAGGGAATAAGATCTGGCAACTAGGACATTAAAGGATAGCTTGGCCCAAGGACATCACCCAGATCATTTGTGCTGATACCTTGGCTACAAAACATTTACACATCCTGAGCAATGCTTTAGGAACAAATCCTTCCAGCTTAGCAGGGAAAGTCCTGTGTGCCTGAGGGCTGTTTCACAGGAAGAGAAATAAATGCATTAGAGCCACTGTCAATCATGAATGCATTTTGGTAGCAGCCTACATGTCTGACATTTTTGTAATGAACCCATAAAAGGAGGTCAACCTCAAATGCATGCTCCTGCTCTTCAAGCTGAAAACTGCACATGCAGCTGAGGTTCAAATTCAAACTGGCCATGGTGAAGCTAACACAGATATTGCTAAATAAATTGTAATTACTCTCTGCAGCACACAAACAGCCACAGTGGTTTTAATTACCTAATGAAAGTATTTGAGGAACTGGGTACAGTTTTTAGAACCCCAAATTGTCCTTAGAAAGGCACAGAGGTCAAACACCAAGTTTGGGGTTGCCTGTGGGATTCCTTCCACTCATAACAGGAACAGCAGATCTGGCTGAGACCACAGACCTGACTGAATGCCTCCTCACTGGTTACCTGACAAGCACATGCACTGGGAACAACCCATCCAATTAATACAAGACACCACAGACCATAATTGCAAAGAGAATTCTATTCTGAGCACAGTTCATTTAAACATGTTTTTAGCAGAAATACACTCTGAAGTCCTTTTAAAAGAGAAGGGATTGATGCATACAGTTAAAGAAGTGTCCAAGTGCAGTCCCAAGCTGCAACCTTTGATTCTTTTCTCAGCCTGGCCTGCATTCAGTTACAATAAAACTTGTGTTCAGTCTCTGGTCGATTTTAAAGCCCTGTAAGATTCATAAAACTGGCTGGAAAAAACAACATTATAAAGAAATCCCAAACTAAGTAGCAGCCTACTTACAGGGTAAGCTCATCCTGCAGTGGAGCCTGAGATAGGATGTGGAAACACCATTCTGGGAACACCAAGCATCATGCTGTGGTTTTCTAACAGTCGTAAAAAACTCCTACCCCCAAACCTTGTCCCATGCACATTAACCTATTTATGTTTATACTCATTACCTAGGTCGACTGCACTAGTCTAACAGCTGTGTTCCTGGAGTTAGGACCACCAGGGTTTCGAGATGTCCTGCTCAAATACATACCCACTGTTATTAAAGTCACAAGCCTATCTCCCTAATACGTTCTCCGATTGCACACTCCCAGCGTTTATGATACATATAAGATACATATAATAGCAGCAACTGTGCTACTAACTAACCCAGCAACAGAAACATTTACCCCAACTCAGCCACATAAAAACTGGTGCTTGTGGGATGGTCTGGGCTGAGCCAGGAACTTCAGGCGGTTCAGCTAACATCCTATACTGGAAAATTTTTGCAATTTGTTCCATAATATTTTTAAACAGATAAAAGACACAGTGTGTCATTAATTACCTAATGCCCTGTTGGCATGACAAATATTGCAAACAAGAACAAGCAAAACTAGAGCCTTCTGGGTAAATTCCCACTGAATCCAGGAAGATTTAGGACATAAGACAGCAGAAAATAAATAACAGAAAGGGAGCGGAGGGGAATCATCTGATGAAAAGCCTAAAAGAACAATGAAAACTTACCTAGACAGAACTCTGCAGTCTTTTACCTCTCTGCAAATGCCAGAACTGGCTTCACACAGCACTTCATACAATCAGAATGACAACAGCTCCACGCTCCCTTATGTGCAGAGCAACGAGGTTTGTTTAATGCGAGCGTAAGTGCTTTTTACCAGGCTAAAACCACCACGCAACAGAGGGAACAGGTTAGACTGTAATGAAAATGAATACCAAGCAGCACAGTATGTGTTTGGAGAGAAGTGTTGCTGTGTGCTCCTCCCTCCACCTGACACAAACAAGACAGACCATGGAAGAGCACTGCCACTCATGTACTGCTAAGGGCCAAAGATTTAGTGTTTGTCAGCATCTTCCATGTCATCAGCAACAACACAAAGGTGCCTCATGGCAGAAAGCTGCCAATCTTTGAGGCCAAGATTTAAGCACTTTTTTTCATCTTGCCTCAAGGTGTACCAAGAGCTCGTCCTAACCAAGAGATGAAGGTTTTAGGATTAGGTCCACAGGAAAAACATGCAAAGGACACCTATCAATGAAAGGTGCCTCTCGCAGACCTTGTCAGGCATGTGCACTATGGCAAGTGGCAGCATGAGAGGTCCCCAAAGCTCCAGAGAGGCAGGAAGATGAGCAAGCACTAGTTAAGGAAACCAGGAAAATGGCATCCGTGAAAGGGACACAAGCACTGCCTTCTTTTGAAACCATGTACATCAGAGTAGCAACCATCAAACTGGCCACAGCACAGACAGAAGCAAACACATCTCTAAAGTAGAAAGGGAATGGTAGAAGACAGTATCTCCATGAAGGATTTTCCATGTAGGTTGCCTGGCTATGACCACCAGCATATGGCAGCAGCTGTCAGCTTGCAGATGCACACTCCATTTACCTTCCAAACCAAGAATGTCAGGCAGCCCCACCTCCCCACACTGCGACCAACACACCAGACATCTGTCTTCTCTCTACCCTTGCCCCTAACTTGTCCCATATTTGGATGACCAGCTTAGTCTCTGCCTCTACCCCAGACAGAGCTTCAGATGGTGCTTGTGCAGTCCCTCAGCAGGCCCTCCTGGAGCCCATGAGAGCTTGTACATTATCCAAGTTTACTCCTGCTTGTACACCACTCTGCAGAGTGGCACATGCCTTCCTTGGAGCATCCCATGAGTTGCTACTAACAAGCTAAAGACCCACAGACATGAACTCCTACAGCACCACCCAGCTATAACCCAGTGCTTCATCAACAGCAGACACCCCTACGTTAACTGGCCACAGCCTCAAGCAGACCTAGTGCCTCAATACTGTGTGTGGAAGCCAGGCACAAGAACTGTGGAGGCTGTTAGCCATAAGATCACCCTCTTTGTTGCTGCAATTGAGTCAGGTCCAGCATCGGGAACCTGGCAGCTGCTGCTCAGGAAGCCTGCTCTGTACTGCCCATTACCTCTGCTCAGTCAGGTCCCCACCCAGGGCTTCCAACCAGATCACCAAGCCACACTAAAAATAGCCAGCTCACAAAACCAGCTCTAGCCACTCCACCCTCAAAGTACAGAGACTAACTATACTGCCTTCTGCAAACAAAAGGAGAGTTCACTCCTCCGTCTATTTATAAGCTGCTTATTCACAGCTTGCAAGCACAAATTCTTTTCAGATGAGGAGCTTGGGGGAAGAGATTATGCTTTTGCTGGTTCCATGTTGCACACAGCCCAGCACCTAACCTAGTCATTCCATTACCATCCAAGGTTTTTCCTTTTTCTTTCAGCTCTCAAATCTAGTCTTGTGGCTATCTTGCCCACCAACATGCAGAGCATGATGCAATCCCACTCCCATGCAACACTGAGAACACACCTGGCTGGTAGAGCCAGGCATGTGCCAGGTGTGTTCTGGTTCAACTAGCATAAAGCATCTTAATATAAAATGTTTGTATCTTCATTACTCCACTTCTGACTCATAGCGTATCTAGAGGACAAAAGACATCACTGGACACTTTGTCTAGGCAAGCATTCCCAGCTCTTGGCTATGCTGGAAGAGCAGCAATAATGAAAACAGTGGAAAATGTCTGGCTAAAGACCAGGTTAAAAGTCTCCCTGTCTTGCTGCCCAGCCCCACACAACTGCCTCACTTTATTAAGAGCTCCCACTGCTGCTGTCTGGCTTCTGGCAGCTTCTCTGACATTTCCATCATAAGCCTGGAGAAGTCTTCAAAATCCACCACAAAATAAGCGATGCATTAGTCCACCTTCCACAACTGGCTTAGTGAGTTGCCTGCGAACCACAGACTGGTTGATCAATACATTAGATATCCAGCAGCCAAAGACAGACCTGCTAGCCAACTCTATGTAACTTATTAAAAAGACTGTTTATTAAAAATTTCCTGTGCAAAAGTAAGTATTAATAGCATTAAAGTAATGGATGTCTCCATGGTATTTGTTCACACTTACTGACAGGAACTTCAGCTAGGCTTACAGATCTGCATTTCAATGCCCAAAAAGACTGAGACAGCAATACCTGGAAGCTTTCAGCTAACAGACCTGGAGAAGCACTGAGCCTTCAGCACAGCAGATGGTGTGAAGGCAAATGTGCTGGCTTTAAAGCCAGCCATCTCCACCAACAATGAATAAGTGACAATGTCACCTTCAGCAGTCCACCTGCACCTTTGGGTGGCCAGCCTCTGCTGAAACTATCATTACAGCACTTCAAGAGGCGCCACAAGGATACTGGTTCATCAGTACCACACCCACACCAACTCCAGGCCAAATTCAGCCTGGTCTTCCTAGAGGTAGGAGGGTGGTGTGGGACCAGCTGAGCACACCACATACCCTTAGCCAACTCCCTATGATGGGCTGCCTGCAGGATACATGTTCTGGTGACAGAGCTCCTCCTTTCTAAGCTGGGAAAAGGCTGAGATCCAGAAAGACTGCTTGGAGACATCTTTCTTTCCCTTTGTGGATAAGTGGCTAGATAGGTAAGGCTATCTTTTACAGCAGTACTTGGTAGAGAAAGCAGTGCAGACTCTTGATCAGCTCACACTAGGAACAGAAAGTGAGTAGTGTTACCAATCAAAGACACTACTGTGGTGCTACAGCATCTCTCAGGATAAGACCATCCAGGAAGGACTACCAGAGGCTCAAAGCATGTGCCAGAGAAACAACTGGATGTACCATAATATATCTCTCCTTCATGACCACATCTCTCATGGGATGAGTTCAATTTATCCAGGAGAGAAGCCATGTCACTGGCTTAGCAAACCCTCACAAAGCCTGGGTCAGACCTGAGCAGCAATGAGATCCCACTGCTCCGGGTCACAAAACATTCCAAAGGGCATCTCGGTTCTCCAGGAGGGAAGAGCGGGGAAATATGCCAAAATCCAACCCCGACAGAAGGGTTTCATTACTAAAGAAAGACTAAAGCAAGTCTTGTTTGCTATGTGCTCCAGAAAGGTATTTGGCAGATAACATCTGACTGCACAGAGCACAAGCCGGCTTCCTTGCCTATTTTAGCATACTATCTCTAACCTGCAGTCAAGTGTTTTCAGACAGGTTTGTCCATCTCTATTCTTACCACCTCCCGCTCTTCATTTCATTACATGAAGCTAGCAAGAAAGACAGCTGTGAGAGCTAGCAAAACATATCCCCTGCAAAAAAAGCAAGTCAATCTCTTGCTTGTTTAATCCCAAGGTGACAGTGCAGCTGGGCTTACTTTCTTTATGCCTCTTAAGAAAATCGCATGTTTTTACCTTTAGCTCTGCACTTTTGGTTGGCATATTTTAATTAAGTGGAGCTGAGTCCAGGAAACTGCTCATAAATTTTCTTCCTCTATTTATATGCAACTCTTGCACATTTTCAGTTACTTGATCACAGCTGGTATCAACTTCTGACCAAGAAGTCTTGGCAGTCATGACCCTCTGCTTGATCAGGCTTTTGCACCACAGGAGAGAAGATAAAACAGTGGGACACACAATTAACACAAGAGCCAAAAGGTGGCTCAGAAGGGTAAAGCCATTTGACTTGCTTTTGTAAATAATTTGATTTCAAGTATTGGGAGAGTAGGTGTAGAATTAAAGACTGTTAAGCATTGATCAAGATGTTACAATTAAAAATTCAGAAAAGCAGTACAACAGGCCCTGATGAGTGCACAGACACAACCAGTCCTGTTCCATTTTCACACATCACCAGTCAAAAATCTAGTACTGGGCCCACACAGATCAACAGCCACTTCATGCTAGTTTAGTAGGCCAACTACAATATTTTGTCTCTACCCTGCTTTGATCCTACCTGTTAAAGAAGCCTTTGAAAATTATAACCATAGGAGTCTTTATAGGGTTAGCAGAACTCAGAACTTTTAGTATCTGCACACTGGTTTGGAGAGAAGGAGCAAGTACAGAGCCATGGAGGCTCCACCAACAGTGCCTCAGAGTTCTCTGGCCAAGTTATAGAGCTTCTTCCCCATTTAAAATGATCATGAAAGAGGGAAGAGTTGACTTCCTTAGTCCTCTGCCCCGAGTTACATGACGAGCAAGCATTTCCTCAATTAAAATAGTGCATGGATTTTAGTTTCTGCAACTACTCCACAAGCTAGAAGAGAAGTAACTTTCTCCCACTATATTCATTTACACTCCTCAGGCTAGAGACAGTCACATATATTTTACCTGGAGCATACACTCTCCATTCATACCAGCAAGCAACAAATATAATTTCAGTCAGAGAACATGCTACACATCCTTGGCACCCAGACACTGTGCAGACAAAGAATTGTGTGTGTATCCCCTGCCCCTGCCCTTGCTAAAATAATTAAAGCAGTAAATTATCCTTAGGGGCTCTGTCAGATCAGGTTTCAAAGTTGATCATTTCCCTGCAGAAGAACACAGGCCCAGCTTAAAACCAAGACAAAACATAAAAAGCATGCACATCCATTCTCCTAGGACTCTAAAGTTGCTGTGTGCTGCTTAAAAAAACCCCAAAACAACCCATATCATCTGTGCTTCTCACATCATGGCAGAATAAAAAGGCTATACTGTACTAATTATTCCCAAAATTGCATCAGGAGTACTTCACTAGTTCAGCAAGAGAACTGTGTCTGCACAGCTGGCCAGAGCTGCTGACAGGAGTCAGAGCAAGCAGGGAAAAGAAACAGTTACACCTGTCCCCACACTCCCTCTCACTCAGCACCAAAATGCTGACCCCCATCTCCCAGTGACAGGCAGCAACTTGCACTGTCATCCATTTGCTGAATTTTCAAAGAGAAACATAGTTCTTTTCCCATGTTTGGCTGGGATAAACCTGCAAGCTATTTTGTTATCTTCTCTCTGTTCCCTCCCTTAAAACCTCCCAGCTTGTGATGGCAACAGGGAGTTTAACCAGGGCAAGGCTGCGGTTGTGTGGAGGCATTCCACGCCGCCTTGCCATCCGCTACGCCCTTGTCTGCACCCACATGCCAGCATTTATCTCCCACTCTGGCTGGAAGCCCCTGGGTGCAAGGGCTGTCTTTCTACCTTGCTGTTTGCACAGCACATAGCAGAGAGGCCTTCACACGCTGATAGGCTTCAGGTGTTTTAACAGTACAAACAGGAGTTGTGCAATGCCCTGGGGATTTCAAACAGCTGGTGTCTCTCAGCCCCTGCTTCTCATACCAATTCTGCAAATGGGCAGTGAATATTTGTTTGTGCAAACCGTACCAATGTGCGAGGAGATCAGAGCTTGCTTCAGCTAGAAAGCATTCCTCACAGTTAAGGTCCTTGGAAATCCCCTTGCATAAGGAGTGCCTTGGCAAATCACACGGCGATAATGCCCTGGACCTAAACATTCATCACTGACATTGTGAATTAAGGCTTGTGTTTTGGAGGTGCACAAAATATCCAGCCCACTCTCCCCTACAGAAGAAAAGTCTGATTTGGCTTGGAAAAGGAACTTCAACCATCTAAATGAATCCACCCAGACAAGTTTTTGGACTGGGGAAGAGGCAGCCAGCATAAAATTCATTACACTTTCCACCTTTGCTGTTTTCAACAAAAGGCCTTGCTATACGAAGCTGCTCTCTAGCTCGCAGCAACAATGGATCATCTCACAGAGCCTCTCAGTACCTGCTTTTTGCCCATCTCCATCTCTTCTTCCACTCTTGGGACTCACCTGTAGTCACGGGTAAGGGTGACACAAGATTCCTCTTTCTTCAGTCTGGCCAGGAGCGCTCCACCCTCCAGCTGCAGCCTGACCAGCCGTGCATCTTCAAGA
Organism: Athene cunicularia; assembly: GCF_003259725.1. NCBI lineage: Eukaryota > Metazoa > Chordata > Aves > Strigiformes > Strigidae > Athene > Athene cunicularia. Next base: position 19,060,084 of record NW_020799113.1, on the reverse strand, counting down.
ACGTTCTTCATCAACTGTCTGTAATTTCTCAGCAGCACAGCTGCCTCCTGGAGGGATTGCAAGAGTGAGATGAGCAGTTACTGCAACCTACACGTAATGAGGGAACAGGCAAAAAGCAGCGCCCAATCCAAAACACACACACCCCAGATCTCACCTTGGCCCACCCTAGGAAAGAGGGAGGTTGATTCCCACAGCTGCTTCCCTCAAGCCTGCCAAGTTCAAAGTGATAAAGAGTGCTCCTTACACTCTTCATACTTTCCTCATCAGGCTAAAATTGAAACCTAATTCCTATCATTGTCCATACTCCATTTGCTAGGCATAGAAAGAATAAGCTTCCCAGCCTCACTTTTCACTCACAGCTAGTTCCTACTGTTCTTCGAGCCTGAACCTGCACAGCTCCAAGTAGCGGGACAAGATGTCCATGAAGGTGTGTGGCTGCATATCCAGAATGGGGATGTACACCCCAGAAGGACCACTATATCTGCCATCATTCTACTGCTGGGACCCTCAGTGCAGAGCTGTCAGCAACTTCCTATAATATAATGCTGGCAGCAACACAGGCTCAGTCTTTGTACCCTCCAAACTTCTCTTCTGGAGGCAGCAAAGCTGGAACCACAGCACAGCTTCGGCCTGGTGAACACAGTCTGTGTTGTCACCCAACTTTACTCCAGGCCATTCAAGCCAACCTGGTGTGGCACAGACTGAAGCAGCTGCTCAGGACTAGAGACACCAAAGCTAGGACCAGCTACGGAGCTGTGGAGCTGCTAGGAATGCACTCCAATGCTGGAGCAAGCACCCACCAGCAACAAGCACTGCTGAGGAAGAGGTCTCCTGGGTGACACCAAGGGATCAGAGAAACAGCTTCTACACCCAGTGGAGCCTCTACCACTTCATTTGGATTAGCTTCTACTAGTCCCACTGTCCTGACAGCTCCGCAGTGACACAAGCACACTGAATACCCTGCTACAACAACTTGCAAATTCAAAGCTACAATTTTTCTGTAGCTATCCAGCCTCCTGCTCTCTTCTGTCTCAGGCCCACCTCTGATACAAGGTGAGGGACATGCCTACCTCAGATCTATCTGGTAATTTTCCAGGTTCCACTTTATGAATAGCTCCTTGGAGGAAGGCACAAGCACCTTGGCATCCTTGTAGCAGGTGTTCCAGCTTCTACAAGAAGAAAGGACCAAGGCAGAGATTATCATTTCATGTCTTTTTCAGCTTGAAGGAGGTTAAAAGTACAGAAATCAGGAGAGGATCAAACACATTAATCCAAGGGTTCAATTCAGTGAAGGTGTATTAGCAAAGCCATCAGAAAGCTTTAGATGCATCATGCTATACCAAGGCCTCTATGCAGACCTTACAAACTTACATACTCATGGCTCATACGGGTCATGCTTTACAGGGAAAAAAAATTAGTCCACTTATGTCCCAAATTGTTCTACTATTAGAATTTCATGTAACTTCCCACTAAGATGAATCACTATGCATGAATTTTGGAGGAACAGCACATAGAACAAGTATTTGGAATTTATCTACTTTACATAATTTCTCTTCATATTAAAAGTAGTGTAAATTAAAGATTAGGAAATCAGAAAGCTTCCACAATTAAGCACCCTAAACTACCAATGAATTTGAAATCCCTCCTCTCTTTGTGGGGGAACAGAAAAAACTCCTCAACCCCCCCCCCCCCCCCCCCCCCCCATTTCACAGGGGTTCATGAGACAGTACTTTTTAGAAAAGTCAGTGATATAAAGCCAAAATACTGTCAGATGCCACCCTCTAGCCACTGAAATCAGAGAAGGGAGAAACAACGATTCCAAAACAGCCATGCTCAAAACAAAAAAGCAGCTGTTTGAATCTTTACTGAGTTGAATTCCTCCTCCCTGGAGTGCTGGAACAGCCCCAGCAGTGACAGATTAGCAAGCAGGATGCAGGTGAGATCACCCAGACAGGAAATGAATGCTGTTTGCCACATAGCTGCAGATCTAAAGGGGTTGAGCATACGGGTCATTATCACACATGGTACATCGTATAAATAGGCAATCCATACAGATTGATTCCTACACTTACTCCCTCTGGTAACATTTTGCATGTTAAGATGCAAGACACAAACAAGAAGTAGTCTGATATCATGCTCTTTCCTTCAAGAATTATCCTTCCGCACAGAGCGCCTCAACTTGCAAGCTTTTCTCAATTCTGTTCAGAAAACTAATTCACAGCCTCTTGCAAAGCTTCTCTGCTTCCTCACTGCCAAATAAATCTCGAATTCTCAAATTCAGTTCTAGGCACCAAGACCACGCTTCTGTACCTCTACTGCATCAGCACAGGTTCATGCAAGTACTTTTAGCTGTTAATTTTAAAAATATGTTCTAAAATAAGTTAAGTTAGGCTTAACATTTGGCACATGCTAACTGCTGAAGCTTGCCACCAGCAACACAGTGGTATTATCAATGATATCTTGACCTACTTCAAATGCTGCCATGTGCCAGAGAGCACTCTGGGCCATGAGGTCAGAGCCAAAAGACCACTGAATCTTTTGGAAGCAGAGGTGACCAGAGTGAAGGAAACACTCACCAGGGTGAGCAGTATGAAGACAGCCAGTTTGCATGCAGAGTTACAGATTTCATCCTGTCTAGTCTCAGTGTGCCAATGCAGCTTATAAAGATTCAACATGCACATGATCCACAGGACTTATGCTCCCTCCACAGCATAAGTGTACACGTGTGGGTATTGGTGCCACAGATGCTACTTTTGCAGTTCTGGCAGTCTGCACATACCCTGCTGCATGGCCAGCAACACTGGCAGTCCTGCCACAGATCATTGGTGCGTGCTGCACTGGTGCCTGCAGCACACTCTGCCAGGGCTACCTTCCTTACAAACTTTGGATGCTGCAGTTTCAGCCCTTCTACCTCTGAGGCTTAACCTGGACCAGGTCAAACATTTCTACAGAGTGGTCAGCCTCCCTGCACCCTGGGCTGGCTCTAATCCAACATCTGGGTACAGTTCACTGTAGATCCCTTGGGCCACAGTTTTTCTGGAGAAAAGCACAAAGGTCAGACAGACTCATGGTAGCAAGGTGTACTCAAAGCAGTCAAACAGGGAGAAGGAACATAGTGCTAGTACTGCCTCCTGCTGTTACCCTGGCCCTAAATCTCAGTGAATGGAATCTGCATGGGGAAGCTTTCGCTTGCTCACCTTGTATGGCCAGCTCCCCCTGGATTAACCTTTGCTGTATTTTTAGTTTAGATGCTTTCTAAAGAGTTCTTAATGACAACTTTGGTAAATAAGTCAACTACATCTAAAGGAGGAAAAAGATGTTCCTAGAAATATGTGAACTAGTTATCAGGAACTTCCAAGTTTCACTCCTGCAAGGACTGCAGCTTTTACTGGAGCTCTTAGGTTGGTCTGGGGAACTTGCTCCAAAACCAACAAGATCTAACTATTTTTATTATGCACAAGTTCCTGACTGTTACTTCAATGGCAACATGAAACTAACATCTCCTGAGATTGGTTTAAGAAGTATCTGCCTTTAAGCCTCCAAATATAACAGAAGTGCCACTGTATATCGCAACAAAACAGGATTCCGTTTCAGATTTGACCATATTTTGAAGGGAAGGAAGAATTAATGTAATTCAAACAGATGAGTTAAACTAAAATGTTACTTCCTGCAGTCATGCCAATAGGCCACAGTGTGCATCCATTTTATGAAAACAGTATTAGTATTCTTTTGATAACAGAAATTCATTCACATACATTAGCTATTACAGGAACCATTATTTTTTAATGCTTGTAGGTTCAGCTGTTGACAGGCTCCTCTTGCTTCAGCTCTATTACCATGTCATTTCTTCTCTCGGATACCAAAGAATCCAGGACATGCTACTCACCATGCGGAAGCTTAACCAGTCCCGGTGGCAATAAGGGAAGGTCCCATCCAGTTCTAGAGGCAGCTGTGAGCTGTCTATGTGCTTATGGAGGGATTTCATGGAGGTGAGAAGTTCAAACTGCACAGGAATAGAAGAAATAAAAGCACATTTGCATTAAGGTGTGAGTATTAGAGGAAGAAGGGGGGAAGTTAATGAAAGACAGTATCCTTTATTTCTTTATTAATCTTGCATAGAAACAAGGCACACAGTGTATAACTGCAACATGACTACAATATGAAAGAAAAAAACCCCAACAAATCTTAGAGCAGCTTGCTGTACAGCTTAGTGGGTGAACCCTGAGGGAATGCAGGCCACAACACGCTGTTTCACCAAGCAGAACATCTGTGATGGAAGTCTGTGATGGAAGTCTGGCAGCAGCCAGCCCTCTCCAGAGCCAGTACCTCTTAGTATAAGCAGAGCAACTCCCTCACACGTTCCCACATCGTGCTGCAATTTGCACTTGTTTGGAGAGTCTGAGAGGTTAAATCCAGCCCCCAGCTTCCCATCTCACTTCCTGGAAAAAACAGTCTAACGGACTCACCTCTGCCCTACCCTCAACTCTCCACTCATCACAGCAGCTATTTGCTCCAAGTGTTTCCTGGATCTTGACACAGATATCCTACAGACTGGCAGAAGACAAGTTCTCAGAGCATTTTTATACTCAGAGAAACAGACAACTGCTCCTGCAGGTACATGGAAGCCAGCCCAGACACAGAAACTCAGGTGCAGACATTTAATCCCCCCAACACACATTGTGAAGTTTCCACCTCCTCCCAAAATAGCGATGATGCTTCTGATTCCTCCTGCATGCCTGTGCCTTTATTAGCCTTTGCTCTGTTCCCTCCTACACACTTTGGATTTGTTCAATGTGTTTAATGTCTTCTGTTAGCTCTCCTTGAATGCACACACCTGCAGCCCCCTTCCTGACTTCAAATTCTTCCACATGAGGGCTATGAGGAAAGGGTCTAACAGCATTTGTTATTCCTTAGCCTTTTGGAGCAGCACACCACACACACAGCAAACCTGATGCTATTCACAATGTCTTTATTCACAGGAGCCAAAAGGGAGGTCGTGGCCCACTCTGAAGTCTACAGGGTTTTGGCAGGCACAGAATTTCAGTCCACTCTTGTAGGTTGTAACAGTCTTAAAGCAGAGGGAGATGACTAAGATGCAGTCTGATACTCTTCATCCACCACAGAGTGGCTGGGAGCCTACATTTCTCATACCAAGGCAGATTTACTTCTAGTGGGGGTGTTCAGTGATGCTGTGATGATTTTCCCTCCTCCATTAGCACCTCCTGTTAATCTTCCCAGACACTTCAGCTGCAAAGGGAACCTCACACACATACTCATCTCCTCTTCCCCCTCTTCCAGAAGTCTCTCAGCCACTGACAGCAACAGTTATGACAAGAGGAAACATGAGATATGCAAAATCTAGGGAAGCAACAAGTACCTTCAACAGATGGAGTGCGGGATTTAGCCTAACGTGATCTCTTCCTGACCAAGGATTTCCCCCCTTGTTAACAGCAGAATGTGAAAATCATCTCTATGACTGTTGGGTGTGGAGGCCCCCTCCATACAGCTATCCATGGTCTCAACAAACCTCCTGTGTTTTGAGGGCCCCAGTAGACTGACATAATTATGGCACAAATGTCACTGATGGACTCAGCAATAAACAGAGCATGACAGAGATCTGTTCAGCTCACAAACTTTACAACCCTATAAATACCACACCCATAAGAGACCACAAGCATAAAATACAGAGAACAACTACAGAGGTATGTTTATTCTCACATGAAACATCAGTGGACAGAGAACTTGCTGTTTGGAGAGTTAAATACAGGCTATCAGGAGCTCCCCAGCAGCCCCTGGATGAATGGTTCCATTACCTGTCCTGCTGGTGGCTTCTCCATCCGAAAGGTCAGATCTCTTTCAACCAGAAGCAGTACTCCATGAATGCAATGAGGATCTATGTCCTACAACAGAACAGAGCGCAGATCCATTACCAACCTGCCTGGGATGCTAAAGAGAATGTACCACACCAGGTTTGTACAGGAGATAGCAATTTATTCTTCAAAGGTATTGATAAAGCCTGAAAGGTAGACACCAGGTATAGGGAAGGCCATTCTACAGAGCACCAAGGCTGTATCCTTCAGACCAACTAGTCCTGCAGTATTTAAGGAAGCAATGAAAGAGGTCAGGTCTTGGCTGTACTAAAAAAACCTCTGCCTTCTACAGACGGAAATGTGTCAGGAGGTAAAAAAAAAACCACCACCACCCACCAACAAAACCTACTATGTTCAATGTCAAAGTTTTTTCTTGATAATTTTTCTGGTCACTTCTCCTAACTGAAAGGAAGTTTTTTTCTCCTCCACAGTGCCAAAAACATCATCTTGTCTTTACTTACTGCCAACTCACAATCAAGGACTTGCATCCTGTTGCTACTGTTAATCCAACAGAAATTCCAAATACAATGGATGTCTGGCTGCTGTAGTTCAAACTGTGTGATCTGGGAGCAGCTCTCCCATTATAGAAGCACTCTACAGGGAAGTGAGAAACAGGCACAAAGAGAGACAGCAGGAAGAGGGAAATGTAGCAGAAAGATCCAAACCATGGAGACAGGGCCCACTATATACATGATGCCTGGACCAGGAGAGCAAAGAGAACTGTCTGTCATTCCACATGGTTAAAAAGAAGAGCCATTCCATCTAGATGTCTCCTAGATGGTCTTTGTCTCTGGAAACATCTCTTACACTGTCAAGCAACAAATCTTTTCTGGTATTGCTCAAGCTGCAAGGAACCTGCCACACAACAAGCCATGACAGCAGGGGAACTCTGTTTAAATAAATAGCTCCGGCAGTGTTTAGGGTTAAATACCCGACACTAGCAGCAGAGCCAGTACAGAGGCAAGAGGACCAGCAGATACTGAGCTGCTTAACCTGACACTGGGCCCAGTGCAGCAATTAAGAAACAATACCAATACAAGCAGACCCAATTCTGCAAGTGAAAGCAGCAGCAGAGATTCCAGAGCAGAGGAAAAGACTTTTCTCTCATCTAGTCCTAAAACAGGATCCTTTTGAACAGGCAGGAAAAAAAATCCCAACTGAAACACCTTCCAAAACCATGCGAGGTTAAGTCTTCTCAGAGCAGCTTCTCCAAAGCAAATTATTAACGCTTTCACTGTTACTCAAACAGTGATCAAAAGGCCAAAAATAATTTATTGCATAATTAGGCTGTATTAGGTAAATACTGGAGCTCATCTAAAGAGAGGATGGGGAGGTATTACAGCCATATCAGCAACTCTGAATTTGTCTGCTAGGAAGTACTGAAGGATGAAGACTAGCCACAGTTTCAAGACAGATCATGGCACTAAAAAGTTGTTCTTTCCCAACCCCTCTTCCCTCCAATAGTCATGAGATGTGCAATCTGAGTGAGGGATAAAGGTAGTGATGGTGTAACACAAGGTTACAACAGTCAAACCACTCGCTCATTACTCCTGAAAATAGAAACTGAAAAACAATTCACAAATAAAGCTGTGAGGGGAGAAGTTCAGGGTTTTCCAACCCAAGAAGCAGTAATACCTCCAGAGAAATCAAGTATTTTTTTGCCATATTTTTGTCTTTAAACAGCTGAAGATAAGTAAGTCTCATCTAGCACTGATGGAGCAATCCAAACTGACTAAAGCAGTTTACAGGAGCGCCTCAGGAGACAGGCAGAGCTGGAAGCAGCAAGACGCTACTTGAGGAAGATTTCCTGCAGCTTTCTGCAATCTCTTACCACCTTTGCTAAGAAAACCAGCTAACTGGAAGCAAAGAAAAAGAGTCACACACATGTAAGTGAACTCCTCACCTTCCAAAAAAAGTCAGTGGGGACAGTATAGAATAGAGGGGCATCAACAGGAGCTTGGAAAGCACCATGTAAACACCCATCCTTTTAATATTCTTCTTTAAAAAACAGAATTAGATATTTTCTTAGATCTTTCTCAGACTGAAGTTTCAAACAGTATTCTGGCTTCCTGACCCAGCAGAAGCCCATGGCCAGACTTAACACTGGCACAGTTTGAAACACAGGCTGCCAGGAATGCCTGTGCAGATGGGAGAGTCCCCAGGTACCATGGCCAATCTCAAAGTGACCACTTGTAATGGAGTAATAGGAGTTCTCTGGTCTTTAACATCCAACCAAGGTCCTTCATACTTCCACAGTAACAGGGCATGCAAATATACCTCTTGAACACAAAGCTCTGTGCACAACTTTTCTGCTTTCAATGGCCACTGTACTACCTCTTTGCCTTCAGGAACAGACTTTTCCCTTCCCAACCCACACAGAGATGCAGCAGAGTACAGGATTAAGTGTTCACACTGATGCAAAATCTAAAAGAATCTCACTCTTAAAGACTCAGGTAGCGGGAAATCCCAGATACCTGTTCACTGAAGGCCAGCACAAGCATTCCATGTATGTACACACCCTGCCTGCTCACCAACCAGCACTACTGAGCAGTAAAGTTCCTCTGAACAGGTCCCACAGCACAGAGCTTACTGGTGACAACCTGTGACCAAACATCACAGCAGCATTTACCTCTGCAAAAATCCTTGCTCCAAAGCATCATTACGCAGCTTCCCACAGGATCAAGCGTGATCTATTCTTGCAGCATGTATGCACTGCACGTTTCTCTTCTCCGTGCAGAGCTGCCAGAGTTCCTCCTTGCTCCTTCCAGAGTTAGCTCTGCTGCAACGCTTTCTGCCCCTGCTCCCAGTGCTGTCTGGGACAGAAGGATTTCCCAGTCACCCATAGTCTAAAAAGGAAGAAGGAAGAAAGTCTTGCAGAACACAACTCCCCCTACCCTGAAGGCAGAGAGGGTGAGAAGCTTTCACTACTTTTCAAGGTGGCTATTAGACAGCAGTCTCCCAGTGTTGTAGGGAAAGCTACCTGCTAGCACCAGAAGTTATCTATTAGCACTTAAAAAGTCTGTTCACACATTTCTTCTGGAAGGATGGAAGAGTGAAGTATTTCCTCAGACTGACAGATCTTGAACCAGAAACCTGTGGGATCCGAGCTCCCTCCTTAGGGAGGTTCTCTAGGGTTAACAGATCCAAGCACTGCAGCAAGAAGGGACTCTGCACTAGGGCATCCGATCTGTGCTTACCTACTGTGAGGCAGCATTCCTCACTGCTCGGGGGAAAAAATCTCCATTCAAAATTGAACAAGCAACACTGGATCTCAACACTGAACAGATTCTACACACATTATCATAGCAGGCTTCACAAAAGCCATGTAAATATCATCCTGTTGAAGTAAAGAGCAGAACAGCAGAGAAAGAAGCTCCAAAAGACAGTCTGCCAGAGGTAAGAGATGCTGGGAGATGTGTCAGGAACGTTCAGAAACGACCCCAAGGAGATGATCTGTTCTGTGACCTTTGAGGAATAGCATACAGTCTGTGCTTCTGCATCCACTGGCCAGCAAACGTTGCTACGCTCTAGAAAGCTCAGCTTGCCTCACTGTCGTTACAGGCAGTTTTCTGTATTTCTCTGTCCTTGTTTCAGAGCAGATGAGAGTACTGCCATGGGATCAGAGGCAAACACTAAGGATATCCAAAAGGCTCAGAGGAGCCAGGGGATTATTCCTGTGCCATAACCAGATGATGAGCTAGCTGAACAGGTCCCGTTTATAGAGTCTGCAGAAGAGTCAGGGTAAGGATCCAAAAACAAGCAGAGTAATCAAGCCTCTGTCAGTCACTGTTACCTGGAGCACACACTCAACTCCAGCAGCACATTAATCCCTGTTAACTAACTGTTGCACCACCCTGATAACAAGCTGCTCAGAGCCAAACAGCCCTCACAGCAGGTTACAGAGGCACTGCAAAGAGCTCGCCTCACCAACACCACGTCTAGTTTCACAGGGTAGGAAATTTAAGGTTAGCATGGCTTTATTCCTGGCATGCTTGTATGAGACTGAGAACTCAAAAAGCACATTGTGTCTCAATGCATTGCTGATTTCCAAATCATTCCATTAAGACAACTGTGCAACCATGGGCAACAAAGTACTCAAAATCTTTAGCAAGCCCACTGCCGTGTGGGCACAGCATAAAAGAGAAGGTAACTTGTTTGTTGCCTCTGCAGAGCCAAGCAGGGCACCAGATTACTCCCTCATCACAGAGAAGGGGCATGTTGATAGAGTTCACAGCTCCACCCAGCCCAGGAAGCAGGAGGACAGACCTCTGACTCAGCCCCAACCCTCAGATGTGGCACTGAAGCACGTAAACCAGAGACACCAACTTCATTAAAACATTAATCATAGAATGGTTTGGGTTGGAAGGGACCTTAAAGATCATCCAGTCCCAACCCCCCCTGCCACAGGCAGGGACACCTTCCACTAGCCCAAGTTGACCAAAGCCCCGTCCAACCTGGCCTTGAACCCTTCCAGGGAGGGGGCAGCCACAGCTTCTCTGAGAAACCTGTGCCAGGGCCTCATCACCCTCACAGTGAAGAAATTCTTCATTAAATCTAATCTAAACCTCCCCTCTTTCAGTTTCAAACTGTTGCCCCCTGCTGCCACCACCTCAAAAGACAGTACAGCCAGCATGGCCTCTCCAGCACAGCCAACCCCTGACAGCACCCCTGGGCAGTGGCAGCCCCCCAGGCAACCATGTGGCAATGGACCAGGGCACCTCCCCATGTGGTCTGGACATCTCCCTGGCCACCAATGTCCACACGGAGGAGGACGCTGGCCAGGGTCACAACATCTTCCTGGCCATCGAGGTCCCCATGGAGAAGGACTCCTTGCCAGTGTTTGACATCTCCCTAGCAAGTGAAGTCATCTCCCTCTGCCCTCCATGTCCAAGCCTCCAGGGACCCTGTGGGGATTCCAGCTGGCAACATTGTGCTGCCTGGGGTGCTTCTGGAAGAGGCCAGGGGGAGCTTGGATTGCTCCCTGGGGACAGTGGGGACCAGCCAGCACTATCCCAGCAGTGTCCCAAAGCCCAGGGACAGCAGAGAATCAGGATGAGGCCTGAGGAGCCACAGCAGGATGCGAGGACACTCCTGCCACTACCCCAGGGCAGCGTGGCCCAGCACCACATCAGGCTGGAAAAGCATGGGAAACAGCAGCGCAATGGCTCCTGGTGGCAAGCGCAAGGCCCCTGCAGCCAGTGCTGGGACAGGAAGGAGGGATTATGCTGTTGTAGGGATTGGGAGGTTCTGGGGAGGGTGGGAGTGGGGGTTCTGATAATCATCTATCTTTTCATGATCGTTTTGTTCTTTATTTTTCATTAAAAGCCCTTTATCCAGACCCCCTCTATGCCTTCGTGGGATGGGGGGAGCACAGGGGGCAGCGGGAAATGCACCCAAGAGGTGCAAAAGCATCGCTGTGCCCTAGAACAGACCCATCAAGCCCCAAAGGGCACTGAACTGTCCCCAGGGCTGAGGCAGCACCAGCAGTGCAGGCAATCACAGAGTGGGACTCCCCTGTCCCTTCCCCAGGGGAAGCAGCCCTTTGGCGGGGCAGCCAGGACAGATGGCTCTCTGCAGGACTCACAGACATGGCCCCGTGCAGAAAGCAGCTCTGAGCCCCACAACCCTGGGCACCACCCTCCCACCCTGGGGCTTTCAAGGGCTGCTGTACCTGCTCCCAGCCACCCCACCCTGTTGCCAGGCACCCACTGCAGCCCCACAGGTGGCTCCTCCAGGCTGCCCCAAGCCAGTAGCCAACAGGGGCAAGAAGCTACAGGCTCTGCCTGCCCTCAGCAAGAGGGAAGAACCTTGTGGGGCACCACAGCTCAGGCCTCCTCACACAGCTCCAGGCAGATGACATTCATGTCTCTTCCCTCCTCCACTCAGGCCACCACTCCAGCAAGCAAGGCCACTGCAGCAGTCGGCCACCACTTGCCCTTGGAGAATCCATGCTGGCTGTCTCTAAAGGGGTGCAGTGGCTCTGTTGCCCTGTTCCAGTTTGCAGAGTTTGAGTCCTAAGAGACTTAAGCTCTGATTTAAAAGGAACACCTGCTTAAACAAGATTAGTCACAGCTACAACCCAGCATCTCCTTGGCTTTCTAACAGCAGCAGATAGCTCCTATCTGGGAGTGGGGGAAACACAACCCATTTGCTTTCCAAGTGACTTATATGAAAGCCTTTGACCTGAAGCAATATAGAGTTACAGCACATCCGATTCCAATCATTCACTGACAGCCACATCAACAGCTGCATGGGCTCTTCCACCTGGCATGACAAGCAGCATCCTTCCCTCCTCTCAGTAGCAGGCAGAGGCCCCTCTTCCTCTCTTCTCTGTGGTGGGCAAAAATCCCTGCATATCTCACACAGCCTCTCTGTGCCGGGGACAACAGCTCTGAGCACACAATAATTCATGACTGACTTGGGTACGTGCTGTTCTCAGCACAGAGAGGGAACCAAATTTGGAGGGGTGGGGAGGGGTGTTCTCCCCTAACTCAGACTGGCTTAGGTGTTCTGCTTTGTCTGCAGTCTGGCAAGTCCAGGTCATTCTCCTAAAACAGGGCCGGGTACATAACTCCACCTACCAAAGCCAACTGAAAGCCAGGTGGCAGATGGAGACATAAGCAGCAGATGGAGATGTAACATGCAACCAAGATGACAAGCCAACTAGTGCTCCTTTGCCCAAGCTCAAGGCTCACCTGCAATATGCTGAATGCCTTGAAGAGAGCAGGAACTGGTGAACAGCGACGAGCATCCACAAGAACAGTCAGACCCAAAGCCTGACATTCTGGTCTGCAAGAACAGAGAAAAAGAGGTCATGTTTGACAGCAATGCAAATCAACAAAACTCTGGAAACTGAGCCCATAGTCATGAAAAGATGAAAAAAACCCACTACATTACAGCTCTGTGAGGACACTGTCCACCTTCCCCTAACCAAAATATATACATGAAAACCATCACCTGGATTACTAGTTTTTGCTATTTCCACCTGAACTTTCAATTTCTCCAATTCCTAGGACACATCTCACGGACACATCTCACTGACCGCAAAGGTGCAGATACCCACTTTGTATAATCCACACAGGAAAACCAGTCCTTCCTAATTGCATTCAGGGACAAGCTTGGCCTTAGCCACACTGCTTCCCAAGAACAGTCATTCTGGATTAGATCCAGCATCTATCTTGCCCAGAATCAGATTTGAAGGGAGAAGCATAACAACCAAAGCACAAATACCAGAAGCTTTCTCATGGATTAAGCCTGCTCCCTTTATCAATGGTTTAAAAGCCTCAAAACAATCACTGACAGGGAGTTAGCTTTACCTCTTATTATTTTAATCATCTAAAAGAAAAACAGTCTCAGTAGAGCCTGAGATGAGCTGGGGGGTAAGAATGTCACAGTGACAGGAAGAGTAATGCAGCAAACTCCAGCCTGCAAACTCCAAAAACTCAGCCAGACATCAAGGCAGATTTTCTCAACCCTTGCAGATCCTCCCTCCCTCTCAGCTTGGAGGCCTGGCCCTAAAATATCATGTCACAACTCTGTATCACAGAGCTGCTGCATGACTACCCCATCATAGCTCCCAAATCCCACTTTGAGCTAGTGAAGGATAGTAAGAATAGCCTGGATTCATGGCGATGCGTGAAAACCTTTGGTACATACCCAATTTTATCACACCACATGCACAAAGCACATACAGAATAATACAGCCAAAGTGCTTACTGAACATGAGCCCGTTCATCCTAGCAGGACATCCCCATCTGTACAGTTTCAGGACTTGTCTGGACCAGGTTCCTAGGCCAATAAAGTCAACCTGTTCCACTCACTGCCTTGGCTTTCACCCCCCTGAAAGGCAAACTGGACACGGGAGCAGCTGTCAGCCCAAGAGCATCACAAACCTTGGGATGCTATGCAAGTACAGAAGAAGGCGTACAAGCTCAGTGGTATTGCAGTGAGGGTTTAACCAGGCTGTGTTCCTTGTTGTTATTATGGCCACTGCACGTCCTGATTTATCTCTGGTACCTGTAAAAAGAGGTAGGGGGGGGAAAAGTCACACAAGGAAGTCAGAGCCTGGTTCCAGGTCAGTATGCCTCATACTCCCCTGCTACCACCCCCCTCACCTTCCTGGAAATGCTCCACAGATCTTGATATAGTGCATGCTGCAGATTGGGAGTGTGTTTATAGCCTACAGCAAAGTACCCAAATGCTGCTGCAGAGTGAAGTAGCTGAGCTCTGCTTTCCTTTTTCTTATGGTAGTGTCAAATTTGGACTCTTCTACCCAAGCTCACATTCTTCATAAAATACAGATGAAGTTGGCTAATGATAACACAACCTTGTGAGAAAAGCAAGAATCTCAAACTCAAATAATCTCATCTCCACTTACGTTACCATATTCACCCTGCTGTCAGACAAGAGAACGCAGACAGGATTGCAGAACAACATGTGCAACCTAATGAGACCAGACACGCACACTACAGGCTGATCCTAGCATGGAACCAGACATCTCCTGGGAGCAAAGCCCTGGAGCAGGAGCCCAGAGCTGCTCCTCAGAGCAGACAGCCCCGGAGCACACTCTTGCCTGCCCACAGCTCTGACAAGGGCAGAGTCAGTTCCAGGCTTTCATTAGCTTAGAGCTTGCTCAGTGCCTAGGGAATACATAAGGCACAGTATGGGCAGCACAGCTGAGTTGTGATACTTTGAGGAGGGAGAAATCCCTCTGCTTCAGTTAGCCAGAACAACAGTACTCTGCTCCCAGCTTTCCAAAAGTCCAGAGACATAGCTCATAACAGGAAACAAGCCTGCTCTATGAGTTCCTAAAAGTAAACAATCATCTGGCTTTAACCACAACATGCACCAAGAACTCTGAAGAGAAGGACATAACAGTGCCATTTCTGGAATCACATCCAGCCTCCTCTCCAGATGCAAAGGAGAGGTAAAGAGCAGGTAGACACCCCACTTTGGAGACCTAGAGCTGCCTCTGCCATTGGAAAGCAGGTAGTGCCCAGGGAGTCAGCCTGCTCAAAGCAACCAGCGCTCTGCACTCATGCATGGTCACCAGGCAGGTAAGTGACTGGGAGAACAGTAGGAACTACACCTCTGTTGCGTGACAAGTAATTCATAAGAACAGGAGCTGTTTCCTGTCATACAAATTGTATGAGAGAGAAGGGGGAAAAAAACCCAGGCACAAGACAAATCCAGAGGCTTAGAGAAAGCTATGTCTTTCTGTGTCTTCTGAACTTTATTGCTACCACAGGAGATACTGTCCTGGACCACCTCTCTTCCCATCCCAGGGACAGGCATGTGAGCTGACAGGTAAAACAGATACAGATGGATAGCCCCAAGCACAGAAAAATGTGGTGTGATCTCAATCTGTCACTAGGACGTGACTTGAGTAAGGGCCACAGACACAGATGGGCATCATTTAGAAGCAGGGCTTTCTCCTTCCCAGGGACCAGAACTGAGACACAGGCTTTCTCCTGCTAACAGCAGGAACAAAATCTTTCATCATCTGTGTGATTCAGGAGGAGTTTTATTACTCCTGAAATAATGTATTCTGGACACTATATAATCAAAGAGCTGGAGAGAAATTAGAAAAAGCTTATTAATATGCCTTGCTTCACAGGCTAAGGGGATCATCAGAAAACAAGCAAAAGCAAAGCACTCAGTTACTGGAAAAAATGGCTCAATAACCAGGCTCAGTAAAAAAATTCTTACTCTGAAACAACATCTTTTGTCCATCAGAGAGGTTGGGCATCACCAGAACTGGATTAAACCTTGAACTTCCATATGGGAGCCTGGGAATTGCCTGACCAAGTCAAAAAAGCAACCTCAGCCACCAGGGCTAGGTCTTCAACAGTGGCCTAACCAGATGATTCAAGAGCAGAATACAGGACTGAAACCCTCCTGAAAGGAAAATTTCTTCCTAACTTCATCAGCTACTAGTTTATGAATTAGATCTTACATGCTATTCATTATAGAAGTCATCCTGATGTATTTATTCTATCATTACCAATGTCTAACACAAAGCATTTAACCGAGTGGTGAGTGCATTCCCTCCGGTGTGAGGATTGCCCATTGAAATCCAAAAGGAGACACATGAGGGAAGAGATGTCAGTCAAATCCAACACTACTTCTACAGCAAATGCTATTCCTCCCTTAGACAAAAACTCTCTTGGAAGTGGTACCAAACCCACTTGAAGGTACCCACTAGAAGGCATTTCAAGGGCACATCCCTTCATCCCATACTCAAGTGCATTTGCCTCGTTTAGCACTTGTATATTACAATAGGAATTTGTGACAAAGGAAACTACTAGAGCTGACACAGCCAAGCTTCTACAATAGCATGGACTATGAGCTTCTCAAATAGCATGGATTATGAGTTTCTCAAAGACCCCTCTCAAACTCTGTAATTTTTTTGGCTGTTGTACACATCCTAAAATGTCCAACCTGATCAGCAGACCATATTAGAAATCCTCCTTTGGAATTTGTTCTAGCAATTTACCTCCCAATGCAAAGTTACATGTCTGAATGTAACATAACTCTGCCCTGCACTTGGTTTCTCATTTCACCTTCCAGAATACTGGAAAAGTCTTATTTCCCTTTCCTCCTTACCTGCATAAAGGTGTTTTCATCTCATTCTCAATCATTTTACAGGATAAACAACCTTCCAGTCTCTTGTCATAAGACATCCAATTCAGTTACAATGACTGTCACCCTTTCCTGCACCATCTCCAATATTCACCATTTCCTTTTAGAACAAAGGCATCAGAAAAGCCCAGACTATTTGAGAGGCATCACCAACAAGTACGCAGAGGTAAAATGACTTTCTGAATCTGGCTAGTCAGCCCCTCTCCTTTACCCATCTGAGGTCAAAATTAGTCTTGCAGCCCCAGCACTGAGTGGGAAATCACTGTGCTGCCTTTCTGGTCTCCTTCCCACTTTCTCCACACTGCGCAGGTCTACCTGATCTCTTCTCTGCTCTCTGTCCAATTTTCAACTCATACATGCCTCCAGAACCGATTGAGAATTGTCCCACCCCACACTGGACAATCCTCTCACTGGCTATGGAAGGAAACAAGCCCACAGAGGCTGCTTACACAGACACTGCCAAACAGCTGTTTTGCACTGGAGAGGTAGCTCTGACTTCCTCTACTTTACTTCATATTTGGTTGAACACAAAGATCTCTTGTGTGGCCCCTGCACACCAAGTGATCCTGGCTGCTCTCTCCAACAGCCTCAGCTTTGTTTAACACTCTGCCAATATTTGTCCCATGCAGAAGTTTTATCTGCAGCAACTTGATACTTGCTGCTGCATCAGATGCAAACACTGAATAACATTTGACCTACAACTAATCTCAGCAGAACAATTCTGGGAAGTCCTCCCTTGATAACTAGTTCTGTCATCTGTTATTTAGCCACACTATCATTCATCCCATGTGTTGCTCATCCACACTTCATTGGGATACTCATTGGGATACTCCTTTCAACACTGTGTGTCACAAAATCAAATGTTTTCTAAAAATTTGTTATATCTAGACAGCTACATTTAATCAACCAAACTTCTAATTACCAAGAATAAAACTGGTTTTACAAGGGCACTGTCAAGTAGGACCTTCTAAACTCCTGTCCTTTAATTAACTACCAAATGAATCAAGCTCCTATTCTTTTGACCAGGCCTGATGTCAGGCCCACCAGCCCATTATTAGCTGCACCCTCACTCTTTTCTTTTTGAGCTACTGGTATGAGACCACAGATTTGGTATTTCTGACTCATATGCACTTGGTTAACATTTTGAGACTCCTGGGAGCAAGTTAACATTACTTTCATGAGAGGGAAATTCTACTTCCTGTCCTTCCCATCCAGAAACTTTAAAGGATTCAAGAAACATTGCTTCTGGAGAGGTATAGGGTAAAAGAAATGGAACTGACACCAGTCTGCAGTGCTGCAAACAGAGACTTATCTCCCCCGCCCTCCTACAAACCATGTTTCCCAGACACATTCTGGCTCAGCTACTGACCTGGCAGGCAGGCAACTCCGCTCCTGAGCACTTCTGGGTTCACATCCTTGACTATGGTAGGTGCAGAGCGACCACCCCAGGCAGTCACAGAAGCTGGGGATGTTGGGGGAGTGATAGGTGTTGAGGTTTCCTCCAGGACACTGACTTTACTCACTGGTTTCAACACATCTGTGCCAATTGCTTCTTTTCTTGTCTCTGACACCCCTTCTGACACCATCCCTGTAAGAAAGTAGTAGTCAGAAGCTCGAGCAGAGCTCCACCCGAGAGGTCCCAGGTAAGTACCAGACTGGGGAGGGACACGTCCCCAGCCTCAGCACTCTGCAACAACTCCAGTCTCCATGCCAGTAGCATGCATGTTCCAAAACTGGTTACAGCATTAATACTACTGTAATTTTAAAAAAATAAAGCAATTTATTGTGAAGTTTGCAAATTACAAAAGCACAATTCAGATTAGGATTACTCTAGTCAAAGTCACTTTTAAAGGTAACAACATCAAGCAGTACACATCTGTTCACGGTGTGAAAGTCTGGCACGGTGTAAATCCCTGGCTCAGGTCCAGCAGCTTGAGCACGCTGAGTGATAAACCAGTTTCTGACAGGGCGAGCTGCTCCATCAGAGCAGAATTACCCCCCCAACACTACTTTCAGACTAGTTCCTGAAAATACAAAATCAGCTCAAGGCCTACAAATCAGCTGGAAATTAGTCAAAGAGACCTTGTTCTACTCATCCAAACTTTTTTAATTAACAGTTAACGCAAAAGTCAGAAACCTATGTTAAAACCCTGAAGAACAGGATGATTATTACACCAATCAGCTCTGAGAACTGGAGAAATGCTTCTTTTGCCTGACATCTCAGCTCTGAAGCACAAGTTATCAGAATCAGTTATTTCTAAAATTAAGTATCTTAGCTATTACACGGAAACAAATGCTAGTTTTATCAAGTTTCAGTTTTCATGTAAAAGTAGCTGGCAAGAAGAAAAAAAAAAACCTAATGCACAAGAAATATTATTCCCCAGTTACCAACATTATAAGAATTAGAAGCCAACAAATCATCTTCAACAATACATCTTTAGCATCCTAAGTACACAGCTAGGCCATTCCACTGTTCAGTAGAAAGATATCCTAAAGAAAAGGCTACACTTTGGTACAAATCCTGATACTTCAGTATCTACCAACAAATAAATCAACCTTTCTTTAGGAAAATAAGAGAGTGGACTATTTATTTGCTTGGTATGAAGTCAGACGTTTTAATTGCTATTTAAAATTGACTTCAACCATCCTACCTTCCTGCTGCATCAACAATGCTGACACTTGACTCAGTTTATTTACTAACAGATTCTAATACTTCATTAAAGAGCAGGACCAGGAACAAAGCAGTCCTTGAAGTGGCTTTCAGTACAAGTTTTGGCCGTGAAGGAGACTTACAGGTTGAGGCTCAGCCCAAACTGCTTTCAAAATTGCTAAAGTGGGTGAGAGAAGTGCCCTGAGCAGCATGCCTCACTGCACAAAATTATCCGAGAGTGGGGGGAAACTAGGAGGGGCTCTAGAGCTCTGCACCATCGAGGCCATGATGGACTAGCTGCTCATTAGTCCTTGGTAACACCCCTCTTGAGGGGTGCCCAGCCTGGTATCTGCTGCACTTAGCCACGTAAGCACCCACAATGGCTTCAAGGCTCTGCACGGTTCTGGGATGCATTAGAGCTCAGGTCTGTTCCCAGTACTACCTCAGCCTCCATTTTCCAGTGAATGAAGAGGTCATTCACTTTAGGCAATGCTGATAGATCTTCCTGAAGAGGCGTTTTAGAAGGGCACTGATCTCCCTCAGATGGGGTATCTTGAAGATCAGAGTCATATAAGTCATGTCCCAAAGGTTACACGTTAAGGACTGACAGACTTTCTAGGAAAACTAGAATCATCTTCTCAAGGAGCTGTAAGGCCTGGCAACAAGCAGAACCACAG
Organism: Athene cunicularia; assembly: GCF_003259725.1. NCBI lineage: Eukaryota > Metazoa > Chordata > Aves > Strigiformes > Strigidae > Athene > Athene cunicularia. Next base: position 19,040,246 of record NW_020799113.1, on the reverse strand, counting down.
AGCTGATAGTAAAGGAATCTGCATTAAATGAAGAAAGCCTGCAAAGAGGACCAAAAGATGGCATTTAAAGAATACATCAATATATTGAAGGTACCATTGCAGGGCAAGGCAGACATAAACATAAATTGCAGCCCTGCTTTGAATATTGCTCTCCCAGAAGGGAGAGGAGCAGCATTTTGCTCAGCCCACCAGACACAATCCAGGTACTGGGGCTTTTCAGCCCCAGGGAAACCTCACTGGAGTTGTGCAGCCTCCAGACTACATACATCTTGCCCAACCAACCTCTTCCCTAAATTCCTCGGGTTCAGCTCAGATTCGCAGACCCCATCTCTCTCCAAACAGGCCCAAGCACACTGCTTGTAATTTGCAATCTTGGGTGGAGGCACTTACTAAAGCGGAAATTGTAGAATGCGGAGGATTACATCAAAAACCAAATTGAGAACTGAGACATCTGAATTTGCCGTGTTTGCAGGTTCCACCTTTCCCTGAGGTTAAGGAAGTGGTAGAAGAGGATTTGCTTGTGTGCACTTCAAAGAGACATTAGCATTTCTCCTGCAAAGTGCCCCGGCACCAGTATCATCTATGCTAACATCATGTAGTAACAGGGAATGGAACGCCCTAACAGGTGCTGCTGAATATGCCCCAGAGTGACTTTTCAGCCGATTTCTTGAACAAGGTATTTTCCACTCCCAAAATGTAGGAATTGTTCCCAGACCTGCAGAGTTTCAAAATTCACTTTCACTTAGTCATTAGGGAAAAACAGCAGTCACATTATCTGTGAATGGAACCAGTGTAAATTTTAAGTCACTGACTCAAAACAACTTACATTTCACTCAAAATCTAAGTTAGATCAGATTTGTGCAGAAAATAAGCTTGCTGGGAGTGAGAGGAAGGGGAGAGAGTTAAGGGACAAGGAAAAACCTGCAGACACAAACTCAGGTGCCCCAGTTCTGAATATGTCTTGACATAATCTACAATATCTGCCATAACAAACCAGCTCCTCCACCTCACACAGAGCAAATTGTGCGTCTGCCCACTACCGCTGAGGTGTGAACTGCAGATCTGAATTGGCCCAGTAAAGCTTAAACTTTGTTGTTATTTATAGTTTAGGCAAGATATCCACAGTTTCCAATCATAGGAGCAAAATGACCCCAACAAGAAACAGTTACATTTAGCTCGCCTACTGACTGTCTGGAAAAGTCCATTTGTAGGACTGAATGTAGGACATTTGCTTCACTTTGTAATTTTATCTCTGAATTATCTTATTATTTTATCTCTGACGGTTTAATGGGGCTAGATAAGGGGGTGGCTTGTTAGGATATCAAAGCAATCAAATGTAATTGCATGGATTAAGCTTATTATAGTTCCAGCTATAGTATTTAAGAAATACTCCTGGCATTTACAGATATTTAAACTGCCCCATGGCCTTAAAGAGTTTGGATGGTTGGTTGGTTGGTTTGGGGAGGTTTCCTGGTGATTTAGTTTTTTCATTCTGCTTTACAAACTCTGAGATAACAGGGCTGGGGGTTTTTAACTACAATGGGAAACTTTAACATAATCAGAATTGGACTGCAAATGTCACTTATTTCAGCCAAATCCCCAGAAACACTTAAATTGTCTTTCATTGTAACAAACCTCACACATACACCAGAGGGGTCCGTCATTACTGGCATCTGTAGCAGCAGCCAAGATTCATTCTGTGGAGCTGCAAGAACATCACACTTACTATCGCATACACAAGCTGGACCTGGCTAATTTTAGACAGACAAGATGGGAACACTGTCCAAGCAGCCACTGGAGTCCTGAGGAAAGTGTACACCCAGCACTCAACACAGCCTAGGTTTTCTGAGGTAGTGTCCTGTGCAAACATGAAGTCAAGCCAGGTTCAGCCCCGTCAGAGGACTAGATACTCGTGGCATGGTTATTTCCTGGCATACATCCCCCACGAGCTACAGATAGGCAGAAGGTGACCTCTTTTTTCCTGCTTATGGTGGCAGACACTCAGAGAGATGCACACACAGAAGCTTTTGAGCTGACCCCCTCCATTTCACAGAAGAGAAATGCTTGACACTCCAAAACTATCCAGAAGCCTGGCAACTGTGGGTTTGTCTAATTACGGAATTAAAATACTTTGGTGCAAGTAATGAAATTTCATTTTAATCAAGGGACACTTTAGATCCATTAGGAGGTCACACTAAGGCATCAGGTAAAATGTGACTTTTAGACACTTGAGAAAGAGCAGCGTTTGCAGCCAACTGGAGCAGCACTGCAGTGGTGATGTAGGCTCTTCTCCACACAGCTGAGGGCCAGCGTGTTACACTGGCAGCCTGACCCAAGACAACCAGCTCTCGATCTGTTTCTCCACAGGGTCAGACATGCTCTAGCAATGTGGGTCTGTACCTCCGACCCTTTCAAGAGTTCTCAATCTAATATTTCAAGCCAGGTGATTTTCCTAACCAGGGGTCTCAGGGAAGGAGAGCTGTTGAACTGGAATGGCATGTTTCACCCGCCCCCGCTACACACACGCTCCTCAATGTGATCTGCATATCTAGCTACAGCTTTCAGACTCAGCAGAGCTAGGCAAATCCAACATCGTGTCCATGCAGTTACACACTGCCTGCCTACAGTCTGGCACAGAAGGCAGAGAGGTCTGGATTTCCCGTTCAATGCCTTCTGAAGGAGCACAGCTCCAGCACAGCAACCCAGGCATCAAGAAGTCTGGGCAATACCTGGTTGAACATACTGTTTGAGTTGAAGTTAGATACTTAATTTCTCTGTGCTCTCCCACTCAAGCTTAAACAGCTTCTACTTGAAACATAAGCAAGCTGAAGAAAGCATGCTGGAGGCGAAGGGAGGGAAGAGAGGGGGAATCCATCTACTGCACAGTTTGCTCCTTAAATCAGTTACCAGCACACACATTTATTGATCTTCAGGTCATGTTACACAGCTAGTATTTTGCTGTTGCATCCACTGGTGCTTCTTCTTACCACAACTATCTTCCCAAAGCCAATTTTCAACTATGGAAGACTGGTACAATTAGACATTCTCAAGCATTCCTACTGCATGCACCCATAATGCACACACGATGAATGCAACAGGTGGAGATCACCAGCAATGATATAAACTGAAATTAAAAGTCTCTTACACTGGAACTCTGTTCTGTACTGATGTAAATTTGCAAAGAACTATTAAACAAAATACTTACGACAAACCGACCTGTGAAGAGAAAGCTAATTTCAAGCCAGAAAATGACAATTTAATCACTTTCCCGTAGTTTGTGTGATTACCCCAAAGCCTCCCAGACATACTTTGCCAGCAATACCTCTTGAGGACTTCGATTTCAATTCATGTTATCAAACAGATAAACACACAAACATCCGGTTGCTGTACCTTTAGGAGATGATGCTCTAGAAGCTGCCTCTTGGTGGGAGTGCAGACCAGTGAGCTCTATATGCCCCTCAGTGACTCCTGAGGACAGTGGTCCAACCTCCAGTTCCTCTTCAATGGATTCCAGTGTTTTTAAGGCTACAGTCTTTGACTTTTCCTCATAAGAAAACCTCCCCCGGTTCTCCTCTCCTCCCTGCAAGTCCTGCACTGTAATACACTCTGGGTTCAGCACAGTGTTCTCTTCACTTTTACCGTCCTGGTTTTCTGCCAGTCTCTGTGGTTCCTCACACAGCTCTCCAGACCTCTGGGTTCTGAATGGACTTGAGCTTTCTGCTTGTGCATCAGGGCCCATCAAAGAGTCACTGTTATTCAACTGTTCTGCTGTCTGATCATTCTCTGCTGACAGACCAGCTTCTTCAGCTTTCTTATGTTGACAGGCAGAGACTTTTTGCACTTCATCTGACAAGAGTCCATCGGTAGGAGCTTTGTCAGAACAGTGATTATGACTAGTCTGATTGTCATTTACAGTCAATATTTGTTCAATCTCTTCGACTTCCTTTGGGCTGTCCCTTCTTCCCAGCTCAAATGCATCTACTTCTCCTTGGCTCTGTGCTGGAGGATTTAATGGAGAACTAAGATTTACTTCCTGATCACCACAGAGAGCACTGACTGCTCCTATGGCTGCCATGCTCCCTGAGGGAGAGCCTCTCTCCACATCTACCTCCGAACTCTCAGGTGTGATAAACAATGGAGTGGCCTGGTCTGGCATAACACTTTCACTAACACTCTGGCATGAAACATCAGAACCTTCCTTCAGTGTGCAACATGGTCCCAAAGGCCCTAGGACAGACACAGAAGAGGCATCCATCTGTGTCACCTCATTTTGACCCTCGGTCAGTGGTTCTCCATGTACTCTCAGCATCTCCTCCTCTTTAGCAGCAGCAGCATCTAGAACTGTTTCTAGGCTCTGCTCCAACATTCCAACACCAGGATTTCCGCTAGGACCATCACTTTCTCCTTCCATGTTTCCAGGTACACCAGGCATTTGTGCTTTGCAGTTGACACCATCTCCAGCACCCATGTCACTGTAGCTGCACAGTGCATATCGCCAATCAGTTGAGTGTTCGCTGCGGGTCTCCTGCTCTGCAGATGAATCCTCTGCACTGCAGGCAGGAGAATCAGCCATCGGAAAGCTATTCCCCATGTTTCCAGGGCCACCTGGTATCAGCTCACCTTCTGGAGACAGCTCTTCATGTACCATCATCTTGTCACTTTCCAATGGAATTACATTTTTGAGAACTTCTGTAGAAGTCGTCCTCAGAGTGTCCATTTGACAGTGCTCCTTCTGCATAAGTGCTGACTGAATTAAGTTCTTGGAGTAGGTACTGTCTTGAATGACAATAAACCTGTGCTTGCCTTTAGATGCATTCACTCGTGTTCTGGGCTGAGTTAGATAATTTAAAGCTAGTGACTCGGTTAGAGAGCCTGTTTGTGGCCCAAACCGGCACAGTGACACTTCTGTCAGCTCAACGTACTCCCCTTCAAGGTCACTTTTCAAGTTCTCTTGAGGCACAGGACTTGTACAAACACCATTGACAGGAGCTTCACTTATCTGTGGAACTGTGCTGCTAATGACCAGGTTGTCTTGATTTGGACTTTGTTCCTGTAGATACTGAGATCCTAGATCTGATGAACTGCACTCAGCATGGTCCATGGAGAGGCACAAAACTGAATGTTCCTCTATTATTTCTGGAGAGATTATATTGTTTTCAATTACTTTTGGTTTATTTATAAATTCAGGGTTAACCACTTTATCCCAGGGGACACGAAATATTTTATCATCAGTGGTTAGTAAACAATTTTCCAGTGCTATACCCATCCGCTCTCCATTGAAAGTACTCAACCATTCCAGAGTAAAAATAGAGGTATAGGAAACTTCTGGTATCACGACTTCCTCTACATTATGCTTGTCTTTCGCCAGACATTTCAATACAATCCGTGGAGACTTCTTCAGATAGGGGACCACCTGCAGGTAGAAGTCACCAGGCTTCAAGATTCGCCAGTCAATGGAAGCCAGCTGGACTACAATCTTCTCATGAATACACAGGGGCCAGCCCTCATGGCGAAACAGCAAGCCACAGTACTGAACCTATGGAGAAAAGAGAAAAGTGTTTTCAGTATCAGGATCCAATCTTAGCTCAAGCTTTTGGACAAGAGAGATCAATGCTTCTCTTTCACTGCTGCAGCAATAGAACAGTTGAATTTAGGGTCTTTGGTTATTAGTGTAAGGGAGTTTTCCTACTGAGGTCCTCTCTTTAAAAAGCAGAAACAAGAAAAGCTACCAACACAAATCATCAGCATCTGAGAATCTGAATATGAACAAACAAGCTGTCAGAAGTCTCAGTCCTGTTTTAAAGCACAGACAGGCAGAGGTCTAAGCCCCAGAACCCCAGTGCACAGAAATTAGTTCTCACCTCCCAGGCAACATCAGGCAACTAAACCCTGTCTCTACCTCATGTCTAACTCATTAGGACCACCTGGACTGACTAAGAAAGTGGAAGTTCAGATGCTGGAAATACAGCATCCCTAACCAAGTTCCATTAGGGAGAGGCAGGCAAGCAGCAGTCTGCTTACAACGCACAGACAAAACCCACTGTCCTCAACTAAAGACCATCCACAGCCTTAAGACAAATGGTGGCAAATAATACACACCACTTCCAGAACATCCACAGTTGTAGCAGGTACATTTGATACCAAGTTCCAGAAAGAGGATGTAGATGCAGAAACCTCATTGCACAGGACGCCACTAGTCAGCCTGGCACCACAAAATGTCTTGTCTCTGGTGAAGCAGTGTTGGATCTTTAGACTGAGGTCTGGGGGAAGGGAGGTAATGAAAAGTTTTGCTGATGAGGGAATGAAAATGCTAAGGTCTGTCTGAGGTCTTGCTTTTATTCCCTAGTGCTCTCTGCTGGAGTATGCAGCATGATCAACTAATTTCAGTTAAGCCAAATTGAAGAGCATGGAGCCAGGTAAAAAGCATCACTCAGATGGTACTATCGAAAGCCTATGCAAGACAGGTGGAGACAAGTTACGTGGGATGCAGCAGCAGCAAGGGATGGCTGCAACCTACCAGTGAACAGGAGGAGATACTGAGAGACAAAGCAGGAGAAAGGAGGCAGCAAATGAGGAAAGCATCGCAGCACCACAGAGAAAGAAGGCAGCAAGCCCCATCAGCAAGCTGCAAGGAACTGCACTGAGCATACCAGGGACTTCCTCATTCCCAAACTGTAGCAGCACTCAGGACATGTCTCAGACAAATCCCAATCAAATAAAAGAACTGAAGTTCCATGGCTGAACTGACTTGACTCAATTATTTACACATTTATCACAACTTCAAAAACTAAAATCAGTGCTTTGAACTTGATTCTGTTTGGGTAAAGCAAGATTTAAATTGAGCCATGACACAAGCCAACAGTTTGATGATTAATTTAATCTTTCTCTTTCAGGACAAGGGTTTAGATAGAATTCACCTTTATCAGATGCAATACTTAAATTAGAAAGCTGTCATCTGGAAGTGCAAAGACTTAGTATTGGCAGCATTAGACTTCAGACATTTTACTTGTTTCTCTTACTTTACAAAAATGCAGTATTCTGCAGGCCAGACAGATGAAAGGGAAAAAACCAACCAACGAAACAACACCACACTTTAATTCAAATATTTTGCCATTTAGCAGAGAAACCACAGAATTGGAAGACACCTCCTGGATCCTCATACACCTTGAAACAACAGGTAATACCTTCAGCCCAGCCAGATTTCTTATCCTCACTGCACCTGATGCAGTTGTTCAGAGGCTTGAAAGCTCAGATCATCAGATTCAGTGATTCCTCCTTCTCAACCCTGGAGCTTATTCTCCTGATGTGTTCCCATTATTAAAATTATTAAGACATGTCACATCACTTTAGCACATCTCCCTTGATCATCTCATAGGCCTGCCTGAAGTAGCTTCTTGGTGATGCTTTTTTATTTAAAACAAAACAAAACACATTTCTCTGTTGTACTTTTTCATTGTGTGGAGCATTGCAAAACACTGCACCAACACTTCCCAACTGTGCTAGAAGCATCTCTTAAAGCTCACACTTGTCTTTCAGACATGTCCCTACAGTAACCCAGTCACCTGCTAGTTTTTCTTTCCAAGCTGATGAACCCCAGTTAACAGAAATTGTGCCTATTACTTTGTGGATGCACATGCTTGTCCTGAGTCTACCATTATAAAAACTTAAGTCCAAAGTTTTAGAGCTCATCTTGTGCAATAGATTTATCACTCTTGTAGGTTATTGCTACCAGATTGGTTTCATTACAAATATCTGTCATACACATACTCTAACTTTTTATGCCAAGGTCATGGGTAAGCAGTAATGTGTGTCTCGTGACTTCTGCCTCCAATTTACTTTTCACTGCAGTACAAATGCCCTCCCTCTCACCAGTTTGTTACCCATCTTGTAATACTTGCACAAACCTCCATCCCTTTGGCACAGTAATTAATTTTCCACATGACTCCATACTAAATGCTTTATGGAAGAGACTAGACAACAAAACTTTTCTCTCTAGAGAGGGCATGTTTATGAAAAAGGTTAGTCTTACACTACCTGCCATGTAACAAGCCACATGAAAAAGTGTTATCCAGTTTTTAATGGGTCAGTTAATTCAGTCCTTGCTCAGTGCATGTTGTTGTATACTCAGCTTGTTCTCTGTATTTTGTTAGTATCCCTGACTTAACAGATTCAATAAAAAACCCTGTTATCAGACATTCGGCATCACATGGTAACTTCTTCCATATTCCAGGATGGAGATGAGCCAGGCCCTTTTCCTCACCACAGTCAATTCCATATACATTTCAGTAGCGGCAGTTTTATTTCTGTTCATTCAGTGAAACTGCCTTACTGTTGTACCTACATGCTGTATTACTACCAAGCTGAACCTTAGTATTCATTTGTTTGAAGGATCATATTAATATTACCTTTATACTCTAACTTTGAACTTGGAGCAGACCCACCTCCCTTTCTTTTCTCTCAAGTTAGAGTTTAAAAAGCCCTACAACCTAACGCACAGTAACTTGTACTTCCCTCAAAGGCAGTCTTATGTTCGTATGCTTTCTGATCTAAGACACAGATGCCTCTGCCAGCTATTTCCTTTCTTACACAGCACAGTTAAATTTAGCAAACCAAGACAGCAGCTCACAGTTTGCAGAAGTTGCTACTGGCTTCAGCAAGTCTCAGGCTATACATACTTCACTGACTTTTCCCTCAAGCTCAAGACTCAGAGCACCTCAGTCAATGTAGCTTCTATCTCATATCTCTTACAGTAAGTGCCCAAGCCAAATATTTTGTACACAAGGTTTTAAACAAAACCAATGTTCTATTTTTCAGAAGAGACTATACCGCTGCACCCTACACCAGACCACATCAACTCTTCTGCTGCCAGTAGAATATCTTCTAGTAGGTACATTAAGGCCATCCGTACCAAGGGCCTTGGGGGGGGGGGGGCGGGGGGGAAGAAGCAGCAGACACACACACAAAAAAAGAGATTAGTTCCCAAACTACTACAAATAGTTTATATGACTGAGAAGTGAAACACAATCAGTAGTAAACGGAGCTGAATTCCATCTGCACCTACCTGACACTGAGTTTCTGTTAAAACCTGGATGCAGAGTAACCTATTTGGGGGCCATTCACACATCAATAAACCCAAAAATCAAACCTCACCATTTAGATGACCTGTCTGCCTACTGACTGACAAGTGGACGAAAACTCAGCAATAAAACCACCAAAAACAAAATGCAGAATGCATTGAATTTCCTGAAAAATGCTACAAAGTCCCAGTCTAAACTGCAGCAAGAGCTAGAGCAATGTCCAAGCAGGAATGTAAGTCGTTCAATAGTCTAAACATTTCAGAACTTTAAAAGTGGAGCATCCTCATGCTGTTCCTGCTCCAAAAAGGACCTTCAAAGGGAAGATTACATGAAGAGGCTCATTTCAGTTGTTTTCACATTTCACTCTGAGGCTCCAGTATGTGCTCTTCTCATGTCCAATTGCTACTGAGCCAAACCAGGCTCAGAGGAGTGCCAGGAACAGACTCTACGCCCAGTGGTTGCAGCCAGGAATAAATCTGCCTCTGAGGGAAGAGCTGGGCACCAACAACAAAGATGGCACAAAGGTGGTAGCTCCTAGAGCTCTGGGGATGGCTGGGCTGAAAGAGATCAATGGTCCATTTAGCTCAGGATCTCACCTGAAGGCCAAGGCCAAAACCTGGTTTCTTACTCTGTGCTGACTAGAGAAGACCCCTTGGCACATCCCTCCACACAGTCCTCTCCAGCCCCTGGGGATCACATACAGGCTACTGATTTTAATAGACCGAGGTGAAGCCCATGACCTTGTCTAATACCTCATGAAGCTGCTTTACACCTCTGTCACTGCAGAATCTGAGAAAAGGATTTAGCACTCTCAAGATTTCCTACAGTAGCCATTCAGACAGGAGTTACTCCCCTCCCCCCTTAGAAAAAGTTCACATGTACTAGCTGAATTACAAACTAAGGAGGAAACATTGCTTTTGTTTAGACTCTGCAAAAAGCAGACAACACTTTTAAAGAACAAGTAACAAGAAATAGTCCTGTGATTTCAGACACTGAAGGCAAAAGAAGGGGCACACAGTGGGTCTGGGGAAGAAGAGTCCACAACAAATTAAAGAAATAACTTTCAGCAATAAAAATTCAAATAAGCAGACTTCTAAATGAAATACAGATAGCCTAGACCCACCTCTAAAGACAGTACAAGGTACCTAGAGCTTCCCTTGGTCTCCCTGTATTGTCACTCTGGAAGTACAAAATCATGAGTCAGGGCCAGAAGGGGTCACAAGCAAGCAGGAAAGGCTCAGGGTGTCCAGCTGTGCTCTTTGAGAGGCCTGTGCCTGCACTCTGCCTGCCCACTCTCCCAGACATGTCACACCTCAAAGATCCCTGATCCCTAATGTTGAGTCCTGGGCTGCCCCACCACCCCCACTAGCCCTGCACTTTGTGGCTCCTGGGCAGGCCAGAGGGTGCCCGGGCCTGCCCCCATTCCATTCCTGGGCCTGTGACAGGAGGGTATCTCCAAGCGCAGCTCCTGCCCCTGCACCCCCTCCTCAAACAGTGCTGCATGTGTAGGACACCCCCACCACACTGGTTCCCCCCTCCAAAGGAGGCAGCTGCCACCAGCCCCCTTGCCTCCAGGCCAGCCTGGGGGACTGTCAGCACCCTGAACTCCTCAAGGGCCCACAGCCCTCACACCCCTCCTGGCTCAGGGCTCCCCAGCACCCACCACCCTCCCACCTCGAACCCCCCAGCACCCACCGCCCTCACACCTCTCCGAGCCCCCCAGCACCCACCGCCCTCACACCTCTCCGAGCCCCCCAGCACCCACCGCCCTCACACCTCTCCGAGCCCCCCAGCACCCACCGCCCTCACACCTCTCCGAGCCCCCCAGCACCCACCGCCCTCACACCTCTCCGAGCCCCCCAGCACCCACCGCCCTCACACCTCTCCGAGCCCCCCAGCACCCACCGCCCTCACACCTCTCCGAGCCCCCCAGCACCCACCGCCCTCACACCTCTCCGAGCCCCCCAGCACCCACCGCCCTCACACCTCTCCGAGCCCCCCAGCACCCACCGCCCTCACACCTCTCCGAGCCCCCCAGCACCCACCGCCCTCACACCTCTCCGAGCCCCCCAGCACCCACCGCCCTCACACCTCTCCGAGCCCCCCAGCACCCACCGCCCTCACACCTCTCCGAGCCCCCCAGCACCCACCGCCCTCACACCTCTCCGAGCCCCCCAGCACCCACCGCCCTCACACCTCTCCGAGCCCCCCAGCACCCACCGCCCTCACACCTCTCCGAGCCCCCCAGCACCCACCGCCCTCACACCTCTCCGAGCCCCCCAGCACCCACCGCCCTCACACCTCTCCGAGCCCCCCAGCACCCACCGCCCTCACACCTCTCCGAGCCCCCCAGCACCCACCGCCCTCACACCTCTCCGAGCCCCCCAGCACCCACCGCCCTCACACCTCTCCGAGCCCCCCAGCACCCACCGCCCTCACACCTCTCCGAGCCCCCCAGCACCCACCGCCCTCACACCTCTCCGAGCCCCCCAGCACCCACCGCCCTCACACCTCTCCGAGCCCCCCAGCACCCACCGCCCTCACACCTCTCCGAGCCCCCCAGCACCCACCGCCCTCACACCTCTCCGAGCCCCCCAGCACCCACCGCCCTCACACCTCTCCGAGCCCCCCAGCACCCACCGCCCTCACACCTCTCCGAGCCCCCCAGCACCCACCGCCCTCACACCTCTCCGAGCCCCCCAGCACCCACCGCCCTCACACCTCTC
>NW_020799113.1:19002198-19028393 GCF_003259725.1 Athene cunicularia | reverse complement strand
GGCCCCCGCGCCCCCCCACACCTCAGCACCTCCTGCTGCGACAGCCCGCAGCTCAGCCAAAGCCACTCTGCCCATCAAAGCAGCCCCACACTCCTATTGGCTGCCGCAGCCTCACCTGTCCTTTCATTGGCTGCTAAGCAGCACAAGGCCCTCCCTGCCCCCACACCCCTGTCCCACAGGGGCCCGGGCCCGAGGGCAGCCATGGCCTGTGGTGCGTGTGTGGCCCCACCAGCCCCTGCCCGGCCGCCCAGGGAGAGCCAGCGCCCTCACTGCCCAGCAGAGCCCCTCGCTGCACCCTTCCTGCTGGTCGCCCGGCCACTGCCCTGAACCCCTCCCCTTTGGGAGAGCAGCACTACAGGCCCAGCTCCCCCAAGGCATGGGGGGGCAGAGGCCGCACGGAGCAGTGGGCTCCACTCAGAGACAGGCTCCTTCCCTCCCCTCCGCCGCCTCACCTGCCCAGGGCACCGCCAGGCGCTTGGAAGCTGCTGAGATCTCAGGGCGTGGGGAAATTGCTACCTTGCCTCCTTCAGGGAGGAAGGCGGTTTGGGGAAAGCCGTGAAACGTCTTGCAATAATTACCAGTTTGTACAAGCTAAAAGCCTTTTGTTTCTTTAAAGGGGAAAAACATGCTATGCACCATCGAATTAGAAACTTGAGCTACATACACCAATGGAATAATTCCTAGTCGAGTGTTCAGGGTGAGAGCACAGCTCCCCAAAGTCCTTATGCACAACCTTGGATCTTCCCAGGTTTATAAAGCTGGCACCAAAAGCTGGAGACTGGAGAGAACACAGCGGGACAAAGACTGCACCAAAGCACTTGCAAGGTGACCAGCTCCCAGGGGTTGTTACTTGGATCCATCATAAGTGATAAGTCTTTCCCCTCAGCATTTCACCTCCTTGAGGCAAACAAGTAACTATTTCAGCTTCTATTTAATATTTTTCCTCCTCCCAGAAGTCCCTTGCCCTCCACCATGAGGGCTTCTATCAAAAGCCCGGCCACACGCACGCTCTAGGTTCAGAGACAAAAAGGCTAGCACAAACCCTAGTTTTAGGTTGTTGGGGTTGGGTTTTTTTCATCTTGCAGCCTTTGAGCCAAGTTTGTGATGGAGGCATTTGACTCATCATTTCTAACATTTTAGGCTCCCAACAGTAAAGCACGTTAATCTTGGACTCGTTCTGGCAGTAAATGTAATGTGACTCCTTGGGGCTACTGAGCCTTGCGACCGTTCCAGCAACCATCAAAGGGGAGCTGGAGTTCTGGGAAAAACACTGACTGGCAGCATTTCGCCCCGCACGTCCTGCTGCCAGCGGTGGGAGCCCAGCAGCTCCATCCACAGGGCCAGCGAATGGGTGGGGTTAGAAGCAACCCGAGTCAGCCATATCCAGCAAACACTTCTCTAAACCTCTTCTGAATCCCTTAAGTTCAGTGTTCCTGGTTATTGGAAGGCGAGGGCACCACTCCACATCTGATCTCTGCATGGTTAAGTTTCAATCACAATTTCTCAACTGCTTCCTAATTGTCTGCCTACCCTCCCACCTAGGCTGCCGTACACATGCAAGCACTTTTTGCCAGCCGTTTTACATACAGGAGAAAAGCTCTCCAAGAAAGCCTTTGCAGGCCTTAGAGAGCATGATGTACTCACACAGGCATCCTGCTGAATGCACTGCAGGATGTGCTTGGCTGGAATCAGGAAGTCTATGAGGTAGCGCAGTCCATCCCCACGGTACGTCTTCTCCACCACATCAAAAACTTGGCACAGAACAGTGGCTGCGGTAGCCTCAAATGGAGGGTAGAGTGCTGATAACGTACTCTGAATGCAACCGTCCAGCGACTCCGAGTCCTGCCAAGAGAGAAAGCGTTAGCGGTACTACAGCCCGATACACCCTGGTGCCCTGATGAGCCCTACACCCAAGAGCACAGCCATCTCCAAATGCAGGAGGAGAGAAGATCAAAGGGACAAACTGCTCTCCTTTCTAGCTTCTTTTGGCACCAGCAATCCCAGGTAAACACAAAAAAACTCTCCCAAAACGCAAGTGGAGCGCTCGCAGAGTGCTGTGCACAGCGGCGAGATTTCCCAGCTTTTGCTTACGCAGCAAGTCCTTCTCCTGACTGCGCTGGGTGGGGCTGCTATTAAACCATTACCGCAGCACGTGAGTGCGTGCGAGCGAGTGAGAGTATCATGGGGTGGACGGATCAGCAGCCCCATGTTTCGGATACCCAGGCCTGGAGATGCTGGCCAGCACTTGGGTACATTAAAGCCCTGTGTTATGCTCCTCAGTGGGGTAAGGGGAGTTGCAGGAACAATAGTTGGCTAGAAGCTCCTCAGCATGCTGTGCTCTCAAGTCCCTGCACAGGATAAGCTGCTGGAGCTGTTTGGTACTGGGGAAAGCTGTTCACCAGTGCAATTCCTCATTATTCAAAGCTGTTTGCCTCTCAGGAAAGGTTCACTCCAGGAGCCAGGAATTTTCTGCAGCAAAAGATGCCTCACAACAGGATCCACAGACTGTGTGTGAACCGGGTGGCTTTTGGTGCCTGAGCATGCGCATCAATATGTAGGATGCCCATTTCCTGCGTGGGGATCAGAGGCGATGGCTTCCCGACTTCCACCTTCATTCGGGAGAGCCTGCCAGCCAGAGCCTGCCCACAGTGTCAGCACCAATTCCAGTGCTAGAAGCCAAAATCTGATCTATCATATGGGTGTAAATCAAGAGAGCTGCCAAAAAATAATAATTAAAAATAAATCTGTACACATCTGGAGAGAGGATCAGGATCCCTCTTTTCCTTCTATTTTAGAGGGGACCCCTCTGACTAACTTACAGCCAGTGGGAGTGAGTTTTGCTACAAAACCAAATGAAAGTTTACTCAGGTGTCTGGCCAGATCCTCATCTGATCTAAATCCACCTCCCTTCACTAGAGACAAGAAAAGCACTTCAGCCGCTGGCCCAGAAGTCCGACAGCCTTCCGCAGAACAGGAACAGCTGCATGGACATGCCTGAAAACATACCTCAGTCCCACAGCAAGATTGGGAGAGGAAGTTAAACAAAGCAGCACCACAACAGCTTACAGCACCACCAGGGAACGGTAGGATGAAGGGATCAGGAGGAAGCAAACCGTTTTGATTCTTCCAGTCCAATGGAGCACATATTCATCACTCCCGATACCTCTGCTGGCTTGAGAAAACATGACAGTCTCAGAGCAAGCCTGAACTGACCTGCAGCCAGAGCAGAGATGATGCTCTTCACACAAGCCTTCACATATCTCCAGCTCAGCAGTCTTTAAATTCCTCCTTTAGAGGTTTGGGTGTTTTAAGCACAACATAAACTCACTGCTCTGTTGTAAAGCCTTCTTGTAAGACAGCCTGCAGGATTGCACAGGAGAGATGAGAACACCCAGGTAAGGGTTCCACAATCCCTGTCTACCCCGAGCTGGCAGAACGTGGGTGACAGGCAACCCACACACTGCCCGTGGCACAGCACTGCTTCATTACTTCTGCTGTTTCTCCCAATGTCAGCAACAAGCAAGGCTAAATGGCAGCAGGCTCCTAAAGTGTTTGTAACTCTTCTGAGAGACCAGCTGCCTCCTGGAATACCCCTCAAGGTCAACACAACCAGATAAACAGAGGTTAAGGAGCTATTTTTCATATTCTTAACCCAAGGACTCAAAAAGCAGGAGGCCTATGTGCACACTTCCAAGCGTTGAATGCTAGGACCAAGCATTTAACCGCAATCCTAAATGGGAGAAGGCCATTTTAAACCGGATTCTTTACACTCAGAAAAGAATGATAGCATACCCCGACTTTTGTTCCCTTAATTGAAATGGAAAGTCTGGAAGTTCCCAGGCACTTCCTTCTCTGCAGGAACAGGTCTTCAGATAAAATCTTCCACTAGATATTGTGGAGGTCAAGAGAAAACTGCCATGAGCTGACTGCTCTCCGCACAGTTCTGGTCAAGACCATTCCCACACAGGGTACAAGGGGAGAACCCAGCAGAGTTCAGGAAAGATAAGAAGAGAAAGTGGACTGATAGAAACTGTGGGATGAGTTGTACAGACCCAAGAAGACAGCCTAAATAAGAAATGCTCCCTTTACATAGTATTCTGGACCTGCTAAAAGAAAGGCATGGAGGGGGCTCTGGGATAGGGAAATTGGTACCAAGCCAATGAAGAATCTTACAACTGGACGTATTAATATTGCTAAACATTGATATAACACTGAACATTACACATTGTTTCTCTCCCACGCTCTTGTGAAATAACAGAGAGAGGCCAAGAACAGCCCACTGAAGGCAAGTGCACCTCCAGTAACCTCTGCTGACAGCAACCTGTCCCAGCAAGCGTCTGTGCCTTGTCAGATAAAACTGGCCTTGACACAGGTGCTCTCCCAGCCAGCACCAGCCACCCCAGAGATCCCAGCCAAGTGCTTGGGCTCTGTCACGGTAGCATTACTGCTGGTAGTATCTGACAATAATTTCCCTCTGATCCTCCACAGTCTGAAAATATCAGTCAAAACCAGCTGGGGTTGGTTCTGTGTCATCTTCTGCCCCTGTACCGTGCTTGAGCAAAATTATTTCAGATATCAGTCCCTCCTAAATGAAATTTGTTACATTTAGTATTTCAAATAAAACAAGTCAAAATATTTGCACATGAGTCAGTACATCACTCTAAGGTTCTCACACCATTCCTGCTGCCTTAGCAAAGCCTTCACAAGATAATTATTAACATTGGCACCGAATCAAAAATCCTTTATATGGTTAAAATAAACCAAGTCATATATTATCCTTCCTTTAGTAAAACCCAGAATAACCATAGCCTGTAGCCATTGCACAGTTTAGTCTTAACAGCGCACTCTTTACCACAGAGGCTTTATCTCGCTCTGGCTAGACTATACCATGAAGCCATGATAGCTGTGTAGGCTTTGAAGGGACAAAGAAGGCTTCAAACCCTACTTTTCGGTAGCAAGAGGAGACATTTTCACCATTCTCTGCTAATTTCACATGAAAAGCCCCCAACATGGGAGCAAATTCACACATCCCATCATGCTGCATGTGATCATAGCATCTTTGGGCAGATACAGAAAAAGGATGGACACAGCCTCCGTGTGCCACAGATGAACATGGAGACAACAGTGCTTTTCAGTGCTCCTACCCACCCACCCACAGTGGCCTCCCAGGGATGGGTCCTGCCTGGGTGGAGGGTGAAGCATGGCTGAGCCTCAGGGGCTCAGAAGCCACCTTGAAACATGGAGGGTCACACAAGGCAGAGCTTGGAGCCTGCAACAGCAGCAGGTTTGCCTCCAATCATGGGCTCATTAAACCAATTTACAATACTAGGGATGGGGCTGCATATTTGTATTAACTTCTCAGATTGCAGAGTGGCCCTCAACAAGGGCTGCAAGAGGCATTGTGGTCCTGTTTAGTGCTGGAGTGCAGATGGCCAGACTCACACATCTAGCCTGCAGGCAGTGTCTGCTGCCACAAGCATGGAAGAGCCGTGGTCTGGAGGTATAGGGAACCCATACAAACCAGCTTGAGACAGCAAAAGAAGGGGATAGCAACCTGTGCTCCAGAGGCTGCAAACCTGAAATTTAGAGCCCATCCTACCTACAAACCACATCCTTCATCTCAAGCAGGCGATACAAACCCCAGCAGGCATAAGAAAAAAACCCTGTGACCCAGGTTGAGCAGACAGTGCCTGGAGAGGAGGAGAACAAGCTGAACCCAGCAAGGATCCAAGGAGAGGGCACTCCTGCCCTGGCACACTTCCACAGCTGGCAGAGCCCAGCAGAGGAGTTTCCTGGAGGAAGCGGCCTCCTCCAGGGCTGCAAGTTTCAGGCTTCCCAGCCTCCAACAGTATTGCCTCATCCCCCTCACGGGAAGGGTCCTGGACACTTGCTCCTTTTCAGCCACCCAGCACAAACATTAACAGGAGCGCTTTCCAAGCAAGCCAGAGAGCATCTCCCCAAACAAAAAGGTGCCTTGGGACTCAAATGCTTCTTTGTTAATAGCACAGGAGAATCTATGAACTCCAGCTCACTGCCACCACTCCACTACATGCTCGCCACACCTCCCAAAAGAGAAACACTCTTAAAATAAAACTCCTCTATAAATCAAGAAGCTAAATAAAGCCCAGGTTAAGGTCACGTCCGGCCATACCGGCTTTCACTGCTCCTCAGCTGGGAGCTGGCTGCCAGTTTGGAGCACAGCAAGGGAAGAGGAAAGAGCACATGAGGATGGGATGGGCTCCATGGGCAAAGCAGTGTAATGGGAACAACCTAGCACAGTCCCACCCAGAATGGCAGGGAAGCAGGGAGACCCCAGGAGGGCTTCACAACTGGCAGAGGGCTTGAATCTGAACAAGCAGAAATGTGTAGGGTGGGATGGGCTGCCCTTCTCCCCTGACTATAACAGGAGCCACAGATGCAGTGAAATGAATAGAGCAATGAAGACAGTCGTGGCAAAGCTCTGCTGCTCAGCCCTAAGAGCCCTTCTCCCCCATCACAAACTGCAGCAAGAACCAGGAGTCAGGGAGATATGAGGTTACAAGTGTCTGGGCAGAAGCCCCAAGCCAGGACTAACAAGCAGTCAGCAGGAAGAGGAGCCTAGGATCAGTTACAACCCTGCTCAGGGGACACATCTACCTCTCCTGGTGCAAGCAGACACTGCAGGATGGGAGAGAAGCCTGCCAAGAGGCATCTGGAGTAATCAGGCACTTCTTGAGCTTTTCTAGGTGCACCAACTAATTTTTCTGCCTACCTCTGTGGGCACAGAGAGCGCTGCATAGCTGCTCCAGCCACTGCAAATTCCTGCCATTTCTTTCTGACTCAGGACTCAACTTCTTCCTCTTTGGGACCTGCTGCTCACCAGTTAAGTCTGAATCCTGGAGAGCCTCCTATGGGTTTGCAGAACAAGAAGTCAGCCTGCCAGAGGAGCAGAAAGAAGATCCCCAGGGGTACACACCTTGCACAGCATCAAAACACCTGTGCTCTCCCAGCAAGCGCCTAGGACAACAACCTAAATGGCTCAGGACAATACAAGTTGGTGCAGCGAAAGGCTGCAATGCTGCTGGACCCATCTGGGCCACAAAGCTTTGGCACCATTTTCCCCGACAACTCACCCAAGCACCTTGCTAAGAAGTCAGTATCTCACTCAAGAATTCTGCCTACGAAAAGCTGAGTCTTTGTCAAGGAGAACTTGAAGAGACACAGATCTTCCCTGCCGACAGCCCAGTCTTTAGCTGTCTGAAGACTCCTAAAAACCATCAGTATGGTGAGACCAGACTAATTGCTGTGACTTACAGCAGACAGCACTCCTTTCTAGCAGGCTGGACTGGACCATGTCACATGCTGAGGATCCATCAAGCAGCAGGAATTTAGCTAAAGGATCTGCAGCTCAGCTGCAAGAAACCTAGACCCCTGTCTAAGCAGCCAAAGAATGAAACTACATATCCCAACGTGCACCAGTTAAATCCAGCGCTTGCCGTGGCTTGGCAGGGTGAGAAGCATAGCTGGGTAGTGCAGCAGAGCTAGGAGAGGCTGCGAGCACAGCGAGTGGTGCCGTGGTATGCCCAGCTCTGAGTCACTGAGCGTTTCGGCTCCCCACTCAGCAGGGAGGCCTTGCCAGGAACTCCCGCAACTTTGCCCTCCTTCTGCCGGCTGCCCAGAGCCTGGCCACGTCCTGCACACACCCACTTTCTCCCCTCTAGCCCAGGTACCGATGGAGCGTGTGAGGGCAGGACAGAGGAGACCAGGGTCTGCAAAGGTGAGGGGAAGAAACAACCCAACCCTCCCACACCCCTGAGCTGGAAAGTATAAATAAGAGCAAAACTGGGAAGAGGCAGAGCTCCAAGCATTGCAGCACAGGGCCTGCCCGTGGCCCCCAGCCAGCTTTGGGACTGGGGGAAAAGGAGCACACAGCAGGCGCTGAGCAAGACTGGGTTAGCTGGTCCCTCTGCCAGCAAAGGCTGCTGTGCTGCGCCGCTTGGCTGGGGCTGCTCAGCTCTCAGCTGACGTGAGAAACCTCATTTCCAGTAAAAACAGACCTCTGGGCTTTCCACGAAGCCTTTTCCACTTTCTGATACAAAGCCGAAAGCCAGGCTGCTTTGCCTTTAAAAATGAGACATTTCTCCGTTCAAAAAGGTCCTTGGCTAAAAACAAGGCTTGTTTCTCTGACAAAATTTGAGATTTCCCACTCCATTTCTGCAGGGAAGAGAACTCTCCCAGACCCATTTCCTGAGCCACTCTAATCACACAGCAGCAATGAGTTCAAGAGCAAAAAATCTTCCCAGAGCAAGTGCCAGCTCCCCCCTCTGCTGCTCAGTCGGAGGCTCAGGGGGAGGCTCAGAGGAGGGCGCCTGCCTTCGGCGCCCTGCCTGCCTCTGGGTGTTTTCACTAAAATAACATATTATTAAGTGTTGCAGCTATAGAGGTAGGCACTCACACTGCTGTAATCACACCACCTTCCTGTGAGATAACCAGGAATGGCTCTACCTGCTCTTTGGGCTATTGTTTTAGCGTTTCAGGGAGGAAAACACAGCACCCAGTTCCACTTGGGAGGAAAGTGTTTGCAGTCTCACCCAGGCCAGCTTCACCCATGGGCTGTGCCTCTGAAAACGAGCTGCCTTCTGCACTCCACTGTGGGATCCCTTGTGCTGGTCACGACTGTAGCCTGGCTCGGCTCCCCTGCTGCTGGGGCAGGCAGGACAGCTCTGCAGCCTGTGGATAAACCAGCTCCTACAGCCTTGCAGGGAGTGGTGCTCTGCAGATGGAGCTCAGAGAATCATTTCCAGATGCCTCCCTCTGTTCCCCCGGCCCTTCGCCGGGTTGATGCGGCTGCGGCAGCCAAAGCAGCTCCTACTGGGCAACACGCAGGATTATCATTCCAGGCACTGCAGGAAAACAAGCGCTTGGAAGCGATTAACTCATGATCTCTCATTTAATTAAACAAAGGGAAAAATGATGTATTTGCTTTTCAGCTCTGACGTCCCGCTTCTGCGCATACTGTAGGTCTGGGCGTGTTCAGACAGTGAAAGGCATGCCCAAAGCTGGGTCAAGGGGGACATCCCAGATTGCTCTGAAAGCGAAGCGTGACCCCCTGCAAGCCTCGAGCTTTGGAGCTAGTGCACATCAATGCTGTCTTCATAGCAGGGCAAAAATGCAGGCAGCAGTGGAAGGCAGAGACTACCTGGTACAGGTAGCGTGACTGTACCATGCTTCAGGTGGCCAAATGCAGACAATGGCACATGGCAACAGGGCCAGCAACAGTCACCCGGGCCTGTTCCCCTGGCCAATACCCCCTGCAGGATGTTGCACGGGTCTATTACAGCAACACAAGAATCAAACCTGCTCTTAAGCATACTCTAACTTCAATGTTCACCCTTGCCAAAGACACACTGGTGCAGCTCTTGGGAAAGCAAAGCCCATGCACCTGGAGAAGCAAGGCCATCCCCAGCCCCCTGCTTAAGCGTGCCCCCGAGGGAAGCCAGATGCACCGGGCAGCTTGCACAGCAAGCTCTCTGCTGTTCGAGCATCACGTGACCAAACCCTACTCTCCAAAGCAAATGGCATCACGTGCATTCAGACACAGCAGTCTGGCACCTCGTCCCACCAGAGCTCTCTATTCACACTACTCCTCTCTACCCTTTCCTTTAGGTTTTCATACTCCAGCTTCTCTGGAACAGCATCTGTAACTTTCTGTTCTGTCTGCGCAACACCCAACACATTAGGAAAGTTGCTGAGAACTGCTGAACAGATTGAAGAGGCCAAAGTGGGGATGAAACACTGACCCGCAATCCAAGAAATCCATCTTCTAGCCAGAGAGAAACAGAACTGGGAATTGGAGAGAAGCCTTTCCTCACGGGGACATGCACTGAGGTCTCAGTGAACTGAGCAGAAGGTGTGTCTTATCCAGAGCAAGGAATGAGCCCCTGCTCCCACAGGCCTGTTACTTTCTATTAGCAATAAATCAGGCAGATGATACAGGTGTTTAGAGCGTGTGTGAGAAAACAGTTGAAAGCCCTGTCCTTAAACAGACGTCTTCCTGATAGAGGGAAGGGCCTGCAAGTGGATGAGAAGATCTGTGTATAAAACATCATCCTACAGCTGGAGACCAGCTCATTTGGGTTTAGTTTAATCAAGGGATTAAGTCCTTAATCTGAAATAACTGTCTAAGCACAGATATTTTTCTGGTATCATTGGCATAGATCTAACCATGCAATTAATTAGCTAAATTGTACTCTGTGTGACGCAAAGCTTTGGGTACTTTTAGAACACCCTTCCCAGCAACAGACCCATGCTAGAAGAGCATGAGCACATGGTGGCTGTGGTTTCACTGCCCAGCACTAGCCACACATGCCTCTCCACCTCCTCAAGATCACACAGGGCTCTCCTCTTCACTCCCACTACTCAACTGCACAGGCTGCCCTGGCTTGGCACCACAGACCACAGTCCAGCCAGGGATCTCCATGTTCAGAGTGTCATATTCCAACAACAGGCTCAGACAAGACTTGCTAAATCCTGTTAGATATCGCAGACGGAACCAAGAATTTCCCAGGCCACATCTACACAACACAAGTCCTGGGACATTAGAGCAAACTCCCTTTCTTTACAGGTATCTTCTTACAAATGCATTAAAAACCTTTCTCTGTGCTACCCAACAGAAGAAATTGCTTGAGCTCATTCACCTTACTATTAGCTACAGTATTTGTTTCAGTCTCAACTTCAGATGTTGTCATCCATCTGGCAAACCAACCTGAGCAGTAGCATCTTGTACCCCTTACCATTTGTGCCTAACACCTACCAAGTAACAGGGCAGTCTAGGCAGATGAAACATTTGTTTATACCAGCCAGCTATAAAATACCCTGGGTAAATTCTTAGCCAAACAGGTCAGCTCATTTTAACACCTTTTAGTCAGAGGCATTAAGCCATAGCCAACACCTTGTGTTCAGACACCCATCTGGGGGCTTCTTACAACAGATGGGCAGCCTCCTGTGCTCAAAGGAAAAATGATAATCCTTCAGCAGGACAGCTGATGAGTGCCAGAAACGATCTTCACATGGTCAGCATTTAGATTATTACTTATGGGCCAGCTTTGCACGCATTCTGAGCTCGAGGCTGTGGCTGGATCACATTCAGATCCCACTCCTTCCTCTTCAGGGTGCACAAGCTGCTCCACAGACTCCCATGGGGACTGGTGGATTCTCCATCTCTTGCAGCCTCCACGAGTGTGGATGCCACTAAGAAAAGATCATGTTTTAGTTAAAAGAGAGCTCCCAGACAGGGTGGAAGCTAGGTAGCACTCTGTGGTCCCAGTATCCCATAACAGATGAGCCATAGTTCCTTTTGGCCTTAAACACTCTGTATTACCACATGTTCATGAAATACCAGTCCTGCTACATCTACAGGGAACAGAAACTGCTCTGAAGCCGAGTAGCACTTCCAGGAGGGGCTGGCTGATCGCATGAGAAAACAGTAAGCACACATGGAGCCTTCCTTGAAGCAGCACATCCCCACGTGTCTTTGATATGAGAAAACAGCTGGCAACAGCCATCAGATGCCAACACACACCTCACCATGAACAAGAGGCTGTGAGGAAGGATCAGCCAGAAGGACAGAGCAGGCAGCCCAGAGATGGCCATGGCTATGCCAGCTCAGGCCTAGGCCACCACAAGAATCATCAGTCCATGCCCTGCAGGGAGAAGTGCTCCTGGTCAGAGGAACCCAGCTTTGCTCCAAGACTCTCCGAGCTCACTGGAGAACAGACACACACGTGCTCAAGCTCTCCTGCCCCTGAGCAGCCAAGCCTGGGACTTGCAGTCAGATGAAAACATTTCCCCTATATTCAGATACAATGCTAAATGCATGCCTCTTGAAAGCTAAGTAAATCAGTCATAAATTCAGTGCATTGCTTTTACTAAACTCCTGAGCTAGAAAGGACTAAACACAGGCTTTTAAAGCTACTCCCTTTATAGCTTTTTTCCCAAACAGAAGACAGTCTCACGTGTCCCATTATTTCCATACATATCAAAGGAGGGTGGAGATTTAACTAGCGATTTCTAAAAGGCATCTTTGTGCACAGAAGGGATGTATGCCAAAACGTGGGTGGTTATAAGCCCAAACACAAAGAAGAATACATCCACAGGCATTTTTCCCCTTGATCCATTAACGGGTCTGCATACCAGCCTCCTGAGCATATGAGAAGGACCTTGTTCAAAAGGTAAATGTATTCAGAAAGATGACAACAGACAGCAAATAATCCACATCCTTTAACTATGTTGGAGGCTCAGCAGCACTAGGTTTTTGTTGGGAGCCACTGAAATTTGACAGGCAGCCTCAGGGAAGGTATCCTCTTGAAGGAACCTGCTCAGGAAGCCTCACAACTGAGTCTCCTTCGAATGCTGCCACACCTAACAGGCTGTGAAGCTCAAGGTGGACACCTAGCTCAGCTCTCCAGAACTCCTGCAGCTTTTCTTTGCACCACACAAACCATCACCCAGCCACAGCATTGCATCCCATTGGGGGCAACCATAGGGCCTCATGGGGGCTCCCCTCTCCTGCATCCACCAATGCCCAGGAGGAGCACATGCAGCAGTCTTCATCTGGTCCCCATTTCTCTTCCACTGAGCCATTTGATTCCATTCAAATCAATGGCTGGTTTCACCAGCTGGAACAAGGGTTCATCCTGGTCATCCCAGCCTGATGCCAGGATGGTAAATTTGAGCAGACAGAAAGACTTTCAGATTCATTCTGTGCTGCTTTGATCTTGGAAGTTTCAGCGTGGTGTCCAGCGATGCAAGAAATGGGATACATATGAAACCAGCCAGGAGCATTTACCACAAGAAAGGCCCTTTTTTTGTTCATTTTTTAATGAAAGACTAGGCCAGCCAACAGAGGCGAGGCACTCTGTGCAGCAGAGAGATATTAGCACGGTCAAACCTTTAGAGTCAACAAGGGCACATCCATACACTTCTCAGTCACAACTCAGTATCACAAGTGGTGCAGAAAGCACAGATCATCCCACCACCAGAACTGGGCAGATTACCCTAGCAGGCTACCCTTGCTTTTCATTGCTCTTCAGTCAGCAGCACGTTCAAACCTGGTGCTACTACACGCTTTTTCAGACTTTGGCTGCACTGAGCTCTGCAGAACAGGAACAGGGGTCTCCCTCATGGGTGGAGAGCCAGGAACAGGAACAAAAGGTGCTCTGATATTGAGTGCCCCCCGGCGGTCTAAGTTTATAGCACCTGCAGAAGACCCCTTGACTGTTTTAACAGATTTTTCAGCACTTCGGTACTAAAGGGACCTGTAGCCTCTGTGTCTGGGGCTTCACCCACACTAAACACCGATGCTCAGGTTTAGGCTGTGCCCACAGCCCTTAGGATGGTTCAGTTTTGCACAGATTGGTTGCAGACAGGATTATGTTTGAGGTGAAGCTAAAAAAAATTAGGCTCTGGGAGCTGAGCGACTCTGACTGTGCTCTAGTATTTAGAAGCAGACATGCTAGCTATCTTTTCTGAAATGACCAGCAGCAAGATGCTCACAAGGCTCTCACATTATGATCTCTTCTGCTAGCATGGTACACCCTCAGAGCTGACTGCAGACACAGGTGGATGGCCAGCAGCACAGTCAGAGACAGTTATGCTACTGGATGCTGATTTTCAGAAATTAAACACTGATGCTCAGCGTACAGTCCTCCCTGGACATCTGCAGCATCTCCCTATAAACATTTGGTATCTTCATTCCCACCTGGTAGTAGAACACATTTGGTGATCACTGGGCAGAGATACATGGATGCAGCTGGCCCATCACCTGTATTTTACCTTCTTTTTTTTTTTTTTTTTTTTTTTTTGTTTCTGGAAAGAAGCTGAGCAAAATGCACAAGTTGTCATCCTTGTTACCCCAGAGAAGATGCTCTCAGACCACTTCTATGTGCTCAGGATTACATCTCTGGGCTTTGTCTGTGTTCCAACATCTTGCTCATGGCTTTGGCACAGAAATAAAGAAAGAAGATCCCCAATGCTTAAAGCTCTTTGTGATTCCCAGACTCATTTCCTTCCCACCCCAGGAGAAGACATAAACGGAGGATAAAAAAAAAAAAAAAAAAAGGACTATGTTTTCTGCTGAAACCCATCCTCTCTCCTGCCAGCATAGAAGTGCCACCTGAGCTTCTCTGCAGGAAGACACCTGCATTTGCACCTCTTGCGATACACACAGGCTCTACTCTAAACACCTGCGCAATGACTGGAGACTTGGAGCCTGCTACCATATGAGAGGAGCAGCCCAGGCAAGTCCAAGGCACACAGTTGCAGGAGCCTCACTGAATTCACATGCTGGGTCCACAGTGCCCCAGCTACCATTGAAGAGCAGCAGCAATCACCCTAGCAAGGGTGGAAAAGCAGCCCTGGACTCCCTGGCCAGCCACTGCAGCTTGAGCAACTTCCCAGAGAGGAAACGGTCCCTCACAATCTGGGGATAGAGCCTGGGAACCAGACTTCCACACTGTGCAGTGGAGGAGCAGGGCTGTTGCTCTCTTTGCCTCCAGCCAAACCACCCAAGAGCACAGGGTTTTACATCTGCTTGGGTGGAAGGTGTTCCTCAAGTGGGGCACACTATGGCCTGGTCATATGCCCTGAGCATCTCCTGTGCCCCATCCAGCAGCAGGCACCAGGCAAGGTGAAGCCAGCTCCCTCTCCCATGGAGGAAAAATCCCTACCAGGGAACGAGGACAGATCCCCAGCCATGAAAGCCATGACGGGACGACCAGGGTAGACAGAGCCCAGCCAGGCTCCTGCCTTGCTCACATCATGGGGTTTTCGCAGATGCAAAAGTCAGTTCTAACGGAATTGGGCTACTTTGGCCTACTGCATCTTACACATTTGGTGCTTTAGCCATCCTCCAGCTGCAACAGCCCTATGCACCCATACACACACCACATCATCCCTAACACTGAAACATGACTGGCACCCCATAAAAAGGAATCACCTGCCTCACACAGAACAGGGCAGCCAGTGGCTGCACAGTGCCAGATCTCCATCAGGAGCCAAGCCTCTGAGAGGTTTGCAGGCTGCCTGAGGCCACGGGAAGCCCTATGCAGGCCAGACTGACCCACATTCACTTAGATCCAAATCTTTTGACTGCAGCATTTGGTTGATTCACCAGGACACCAAAAACTCAAGTCAAACAGAACAGCTTGGAGCTACAGTCACAACTCAGCTGCTCACAGAAAGGCACCTCCCAGAATGCAGACTGGTCCACCACGGCACTGAGAATGGACGCTGGCCATGGACCACAGGTGTCTGCAGCGTGACTAGTGCCCATTGCTGGATCTGTGGCAGCTTGGCCCCTCGTTCTTGTTCCTTGCAGCTGCCAGGCCTGAGCTCAGCACCTAGGAAACACATGGGCCCCCTCAGCAGCAATGCAGGGTCCCTGTATGCCCACAACCCACCATGGCACCACCCTGCACAAAGGCCCCTGCTTCAGACAGCTTTTGTATCACGCATTAGAAAGAGGTGAAGGGGGACTTGAACTGGGGATGAAGCACTTGGGAATCAGAAAGTCAGGAGCAGAGTAGCAGCAGCTAGTCTCTGCCCCAGGCCTCCCAGAGCAAGAGCTTCACAAGCACTGCTCCAGTCCCTATGGCAAAATGGAGCCCATGGGGCTGCAAGAGACAGCACCCACCCTGCACAGCCACGAACAGTGCTCTCCTTTGATTTCAACTTCATACAATAACCAGCAGACCAAAAGTTACCAGGAACACACTAGACATGGGGTAAGGGAAAAAGGTCTCCCAACTGGGGTGGAAAAGTGGAAGTAGCGAGATGCCCGCAGGCCTTTACAGCAGGATGGGTGAGGAGAGCACAGCACAGCTCTGACATAGCTACATGAGGGTAGAGAGCCATGGGGTCTTCGGCAGGGGAGCTGGAGAAGGACAAAGGGAAGAGACATGGGTCCATGAGCTTAGCTCAGGTTGCAGAAACCCAAAATTGGACAACTCATCCTTCAGTGAAAGCCAAGTTTCTTCAAGCCCAGAAGCTGAACTTTTAAGAAAAAAAAGCAACTCACTGCCAGGCACAGCAGCAATGTAAGCCTCTTGTCCCCCTCATGGACTTTGTTCCCTCTGCTGCAGAGAAGCAGCCCATGACACAGCAGGACATGTCCAGGAGATTTAGGGCTACTGGGCACACAGATCCCAGCCTGAGCACAAGAACCAGAAGCCAGAGTGGTGCTCAGGGGGTGCTATTGGGCTAGCAATCCCCCTAGCCTCTGCCACCCCAGGGCTGGGCACCTCTGTTTGCAGGGCAGCGCCAGTGTGGCTGGGCAGGGGACTGCCCTGCTGCCACTCCCAGGGAGCCAGGGTGCTTTGCTGCCAGGCTGGGCTCGCCAGTCTCTCCCCTCCCCAAACAAGGATCCCCACGTGCAAACTTGACATCGAAAGGGAAGGACCCCTGCCCAGTTTCAGGGGTTTCTCTGAGCCCCTGGATGCTCCCCCTGGGCAGGAGAAAAAAAGCTGATGCTCTCCCCATCTCCAGGATCTGCAAGGTAGCAGTGCCCACAGCCCCAGAGCAGGACTAGCAAAGGGCAAGGGCAGGAGAGCCCAACATCCAGGCAGCCGAAATATAGGGTCCTGCCTGACCTGCCCCATCCCAGCTCCTCGCTCCAGGGCTGCACCCCCACAGGCACCCTGTGAGGGGGTCAGTGCCAACAGGAGTGCCATGTCCCTGCTGCCACGACCCAGGGCTGGCACCAAGGGTACGGTGCTCCATCCAAGTAATGGGAAGTGCCAGAAGAGCCGTTTCCCACTCCCAGCATTAGCACCGTGCATTGGCTCCAGGCAGGCTGCCCGGATAGCGGCTCCATCCCGCACAGCCCTGCTTGTGCCCAGGGCAAGAGCCCTTTGCAGAGATTTCCTTACCATGTTCCCGGCCTTCTTTATTCCCCCTCACTTCCAAAGGCAGCGTTTTTTCTCTTTTTCCTCCATGTGTGCGATGGGGCGTCTCCTCTCCCCTCCGACGTGAACCACCGAAGCACTTTGAGTTCTGGACTGTAATCCAAGCCCTCACCGCCCCCAGCACAGCTCCAACTAATCTAACTCATGACACTACCGGGGCTGAGGAGGGGACCTCGAAGGTTTCTCTGACAGCCAACTCCAGTGCTAGACGGTGGAGGGGCATAGCGAGCGCAGGGTGCTGTGTTCCCCAGCCCTGCGGGGACCTTAGAGACACAGGCAGAGCCAGCAACGCTCGAAGGCTGCTCGTTACAGCACCGCTGCTATCTGCGTCCCTCAGAGCACGCCTGTCCCTCCTCACAGACCTGCTTAATGCGGATGCTTTGTGGCGGAGAGCTGCCTTCGCCCGGGAAGATCTGAATAACTGCTAGAGGAGAACAAGCCCACGGCAGGCATCCCGAGAAAGTCTCCAGCTTCCCAAAGAGGTTTCCAGCAAAATCCTCCCCCTGCCTTCTCTTGGCTTGCTTTTCTCTAAGTCCAGAGAAGTTTCTCCACGAGATCCTGAGGCAGCGCTGCAGGTTAAGCAAAACACTGAGAAATACAAAAAAAAAGAGTGCCCTGAAATATTGTTTTTCTAACTTCTACAAGGAAAACAGAGAGGCAGTGACCGCTTCAGGCAACAGCAACAAACTGCATTGGTATCAGGCAAGAGATGTGGAGACCTCACCCTCTCCCAAAGGAGGAAGTAATTTAACATGGCAAGTTTCTCCACCCCTCCATTAATTGTTTAAGATGGCCAGGGGCCAAAATACTGCCTGAGCAGTGGGAGCAGCGGGGAAGGTCACAGAACAGCCAGGCAGCAGCCTACAGAAGTGACAACGGAAAAGGGCAGAGCCACAGAGGCGGAGAGGGAGGGGAAAGGCAGGTGCCGCAGGGCATCCCAGGATCTGCTGACACAAAGGCTTTGTGTAACGGGAAGCAGGCGGGAAGTGACACACAGGCGAAGTCTCTGAGCCCTGGGCACGAGGTGCAGGGGCTGGCACCAGGGCTTGGGATCACAAGCTGCCTCCCCAGCCTTGGCCAAGCAGTGCATGGTCTCGGCAGCCTCAGCAGACACTGACCCTCCATCAAGGGTGATGCTGGTACCTGGCTGTCCCTGCTTCTGGGAGAGGGCACACAAACCAATCCACGCCAAGAGGAAGGGTGACTCAGGCAGGACGTGAGGACCTACAACAGGAGGAAAGACATCCCCCCACACGGACAAGCTCAGCAGATGAGCACAGAGTACTTGCAAACACAAGCGGTGTTTGCTGCTGCCCTGGCTCAAGGGATAGGCCCCCACAGCCTTCCCAAGCCCTGCTCCACTGGGCCAGCAGCAGAGCCCACGTGGGCCAGTCCAGCTCAAGAACACCTTCAGACACACTTCTTCCTGGAAGGACTGCCAACAGTTGTCCTTAAAATCCATCACACATGATGGCCTCATGGTATGTTTTCAGACATAACCAACAAACAAGGGTTTGAGCAGTCCCAAAACCAACCATTCAAAACACCAGCTGCCTGACGTGCTCTTGTGTTTCCTATGGACAGCAAGGGTTGCAGTTCACCTTCCTTAAACTAAAAAAGACATCCTCCCAAAAGGGGATGCAACATTGACAGTGGAAGACTAGAGCCAAGCAGCTGCCTCACAGTTCAGCACTTCATTTTCAAACAGCCCTTGCTTGCAGAGGCTCCCCCACAGCCCCTAGCAGTTAGGTGCCTTGTCCCTCCTGCAGTGCACCATAGCAGCGAGCACCTCCAGCCCACCTCAGGCGAGATCAGGTGATAATCCCAAACTGGGTGATGGAGAGCATCCCTGCAAATGCACAGGCACTACACCTAGTTATTGCCATCTGCAACAACTAAAGCAATTTGTGATCTTGTGTGTGGATGCAGAAGAGCCCTTCTTTCTACCTCATATTTATAGCAGGAGAATGGGAAACCTGGCATACTTCCCCAGCAGAGCCTCCGACCACAGATGTGAAATCTGCACAAGCCTGCATTTGCAAAATACCTTTGCCCTTCAACTGTTCCCCAAACACATCTCCCAGCCCACAGATGTGGCTACTCCTTTGCAACATCCTCCTGCAGGTGCTGGGAGTCTCCCTACGGACTGCATATCTCAGAGAGGGAGCACAGAAAGCAACATACCTCCAGCACGCACATGGCATGGAGGTGGCCATGACAAACCTCGTGCTATCAGAGGTGCCGAGCTATTTCTGTTGGAAGCATGGCCCCCATGGCAGAATAAAGGAGGTAGAAGAGATCCACCAGGCATCTCATACCCAGATGTTTCATGGAAACTTCCTTGCTGTTTGTTCAACTGCAGCAACTACATGCAGGTTTCCTTTCAGAAGGCCACGGCTGCCCAGGGGTAACCCAGATCCTTGCACACAACTATCTTTATCCAGCAAACAGGGCTCTGCAATTACAGTGGGGTCTGCAGGGGGACCAGCCTCCAAGCAGAGATCTGAAGCCTCCAAGCAGTCTGGGTAGTCAGGGCTACGCTAGCATCCAGCCAAAGCCCCAAACAGTCCGTTCAAAACCCTGCTGTGGGGCTGAAAGGGGCCCCACAGGCTCCTGCACAAACCAGGACCTACCTCACCTTTTGAAACAGAAATGTGTGCTCCCCAGGCATGAAGGGCAATGCAGACCCAGGTAGGGCTGGGGCAACCCGAGAGCCCATGGGGACAAAGAGGATGGAGCAGAGAACCTGCTCCCACACTGTCACTGAACCGGTCAGGTCTCCTGCACCCAGGCCTCTGGCAGCAGCTCCAGGGTGAGAGCAGCTTTCCTCACCCCTTCAGGTGGCTTGTGCAAGCCTGGGAGCACAAGGTTGCCTTCTCCTTTGGCTCTGAGTTAGCAGCAGAATAAGACACTGTCCCACCTAATTTCAGCTCTTTGAGGGCCAGAAAAAGAAAAGCAGTGCTTTCAGGGGCTGGTGTAGAAGCTTGCAGCACCCCCATAAACACAGATGAGGAGGGCACCATATAAGCACACACAACCCAGATCTGGTTCCCATCCCATTTTCCACCCCAGTGACAGAGCCAGGTGCTTACCAGACCACACAGCCAACTCTCACTATATCCAGATCCTACTCAAACCATATTAGCATTAGTAACACGACTTTCCGGTGCAGCAGCCAGCTCAGTTGTGGAGATGACAACGGAAAGCTCTCTGCAAGTCCCCAAACCAACACCACACAGGACAATGCAGAAAGGTTGATGACTGCAGGTATTTATTTATCAAAGCAGAGGGGGAATGGGTTGTCTAACACAAGAGAAGCTTAGAGTCAATCTCACACCTCTTCCCTTTACTACGCTGTGCTCAAAGCTCAGCACCACCTTCCTTCCCCCAGCTAGGATTTCCAGGCTGAAGAGCCCAAGTTCAGCTCACCCCCTTCCCAGCTGGAGGCAGTGACGTTATTTCCTGTGCTATGGCACTCCACTAAGGGGAACATCGTACTGCTGTTTACTCATGGCTGGATCCTAATATAGCTTGCCTTTTTTTTTTTTTTTTAAATTGCAAAGCAGTCTTTCCCTCCTCTCCTGCATTGTAGGTCCATTTCCCACACAAGCACATGGGAGACAGCTGTAGCCAGCACTTCAGTGGGTGTTAAAAAGCCCCTCTTGACTGAGGCTGACAACAATGCTGCACTTGTTCCCCAACACAGTCTCTCACTGTCTCCTCACAGGAGCAGCTCCTCACTCTTGCACAAGGCCTGCGCTTTCCTCTGGGTTGGTTTAATTGCTGAAGCAACTGCAAAAGGCTGCTGTCATCTAGCTCTGCCGGCAGTGATCTGTGTGCTCCAGCTTCCCTTCCAGCAGAGCCAGGTCCTCTGCATGGACCAATGGGCAATTTTACCTTCAGGCAACTGCTTTGGTACCCGGCTGTGGTGGCTGCTAAGCTGTCCTAGAGGTGAAGTATGGCAAAAGGCAGCAAACGCTGACATTAGGAAGGATGAGGAGCCAAACTTTGAAGGCTGTGGGGCCTCCCTAGAGTTGAAAGAGGAGGAGGTGGGAGAGGGGTCAGCACACCAACTACTCTGAAACTTGAGGAATCATAACTTCAGACCCATGTCTCTTTCCCCCCCAAGCCCCCTTCCCCTTGTTGGATCTGGATTCTGGAGCTGCAGTATTTCTCAAGTGCCTGCTGAAGCTGCACTTCAACTGCAACCTAGAGCTCATAAGAGATGGGAGAGAGCACAGGCAAAGGTAGGAGGCATTCAAAAGACCTCTGCCTTTGAGTCAATGCTAGCAGAGTTCTGCTTTTTTTCAGTTGTGCAAATCAGGGAAAGCTCAAGGCTTTTACCAATAGGACCCAACTGTGCTGGAAGAAACACAGGACAGATGTTTTAGATGCTAGATAAGGACATCCTCTGACCTAGGAAAAGTTGTGCAATATGCATGCTAGCTAGACAACTGTACTACAGCAGCCAAAAGCTCTTAGGAAAACATCTCCCACACTCCATGTTAGCATTGCATGAGCACTGGTGTAGTCCTCAGCCCAGTAAAGGGAACCTCCTATGTCTATAGGGACTTCCAAGGGAAAGGAAAGCCTGGGAGCAGGCTGTGGCAGAGTGGTACACCAGGACCTATGGCCCCTGCTAACCCACTGATCAATGGATGCCTCAATCTACTTCCAGGCATCTCCTCATCACCAGACTGAGGCTCTCCACCACCTCCCATGTCCACACACATGGCTGTGCAGATGCCCCATGGATTAGGCTGTGTCCTGAAAGTACAGGTTCAAGAAAGGTACATTACAATCCCACTAATCTACACACTGTGAACCCCATTTCCCCTCCACTTGGCAGCCTATAAAAACATGAGAAGCCACCAAGAAGCAGTATTAGAACACACTCAGCACAAGCAGGTGCCTTAACTCCAACGATAGATGCTTGCTTGAAACAGGTTTTGTCAAAAAAAAAAAGCAGCAAGTGCTGCATCAAGTAGAGCTGCAAGCAGCCCTTTGTATCAACAACAGCATTTCAGGAAAGAATTAGTTCTTTCCCCATTAGGGAGACAAGAGTAGGTTGTATACAGTTTAATAATATTTAAACCTTTATTTGAGATCACAAGTAAAGCAGGCCTTGGCTTCACAAAAAACACATCTTGGTTTAACTAATTAATTTGATAATCCCCTACTTGCAATCCTCAGGAGACATTCGGCTTCTAAAGCAAGTAATTACCACTAAGTGGCAACCTCTTTGTGAGGCCCAGTCTGATTAGGGAAAAAAATTTGTTAAGCCAGAAATATAATCATGGTGTGATTTCCCAGAAAGACTGGAGGAGAGACTACGTAACAACAGCCGGTCACACGCACCATTTGAAGGAACAGGAGCGACTCAATTACCAGGTCTCCAGCTACACTTCAAGATGTTATGCAGTGCCATGTGCAAACCTGGCGTGCAGTTAACCATCAAGAGGCTTTACAGATGTTTTATTGGTACAGAAGTCACAAAGGTGCCACTTAGGGCTCTCAAATACCCATATGTGACAGAGGGTGGGGAAAATTTGGAAAAATAAATAAATATTGCATGTCAGGCCTGCTGCAGCACATATGAAATCCCATGAAGAAGTAGGGGATTGCCAGCCTCAGCCTCTCTGCACAGATAGGAAGGCACACCCTGATGACACACAGTGTCTTCCCCAGACAAGCCAGTTGGACTCAGTACATGCAGAGCACTTGCTAGGCTAATGCCTGCTCCAGGCATCCCCAAGTGTCCAGGGTCTCAGCTCAACAACAGCCCAGCGCTAGCATCGAGCACTTCCAGAGCCCACATGTCAAAGGCTGCTTCTGCATATGCCTAAGACACCTGTCTCAGGCTGAGCAGCTCTGGGCACCTTTAACTTCATGCAGTTCTTGTGGGGGGACAGGGTGGCCCTCAGGCCTTGCAAAGTGGCCATGCTGCATGCTGCTCTTGGGTTAACGCCTCCACAGTGGCATCCTCTAAAGACTTCTCCTTATGTGAAAGTCATGAACGCAGCCAGTGCAGGTAGGAGCACGGCTTGGATGGAAACCAGGCATCTTCCCAATAGGCACATTTTCTCTACAGCACACACCCTAAAATGTGACCTCACTGGGGTAGACTCCCCTGCTCGGGTGCTGGGTCTCAGCATGCCGGTGCTCTGAGCTCTAGGCAGCTGCACTGGTTGGCAGGATGTGACCACTGTGGAGAGAAGGCTGCAAACACCCTGAGAGCCTGGAACCCCCCGAGAGACCTGTAGGACACAGACCCAGGCAGGCCTCTGTGGATGCAGACCCAGTTAAGAGAGCTTAAATCCTTTAAGAGGAGCTGCTTGTCTCCCTGGAGTTTAGGTACTGCTTGCCTTTCCTAAGGACAAAGTGCTCTCGGCTTCGAAGTCTAGCTGTGGTTTCAGGACTGCTGCTTCAAAACTCACTACCATCTCTGAACAGAAGAGCAGATTAGCTTTCTGTGAAGTCACCTAAACCCAACCCATCTCTCTCCAGATCCCACACATTTAATGGCACAAGACAGTCATATGTTTACCTTCCCTGCCGGCAGTGATGTTGCATGCTATTTAGCCCCAGCAGCACATATTTACTGTACTCTCTGAGACAGCATGCTCACCTCCAAGCTAGACATGCCAGCGGGCACCTACGCCCTTCCTGCCCCAGCCCAGTGGCCACCTCCCCAGCCCTTCTCCCACTGACAAGGGAGACATGGAGCACAGGGTCCCACAGCTACTGCAAATGCCACCCTCAGTTGCAGCTGCCAGGGCCTGCTCCTCCTTCCAGGTCTGCTTGACAGAGCAAGGGTTATGAGGACAGACAGACACACACCCCCTCCATATCTCTGCACTATCAGAAGCCCCCTACTTGTGTCACTGCTCTGTAATCAGCTCACACCTGAGCAACCAGCACCCACAAGATATCTGCCAAGCCCACGCCAAGAGAAGCAGATACAGCTCTCAGCAGATGCCCTGAGTAGGTACTAAGCACCAACAATTACCCACCCCTTCTCTTCCCAAAAGCAACTTAAATCCAACCATGTTCTGCTAGGAGGGAGGGCTGACAGCTCTCACCACCCCACCGCAGGGGAGCGGGGACTCCCCCCTCTGACCACTGGCTGCAGTCTCTGCCCCACAGTATGCAGAGCCAGGGCCAGCACCCAGGTCCTTACTGGGGTAGCAGCCAGGGACAACAGCACCTCCTTCTCTCTCTGCTCCAGGAGCTCTGACCCCCAGGATTACCAATCCCTCTGGGCACACACTCTGCCAAGCCCCCATCCAGCCCCCTCAGCCCCTCACAAATCCCACACTTACAGCCAGCACTTGCAGAGCTTGCACCCAGCAGATCCCAGCAGATCCTGCAAACCATTCTCCCATGGCAGAGTCTCTCCAGAGAGAAGGAAAGCTCTCACCTGCCTACAGTTTCCTGCTCCAGATCAAGCAGAGAAGCAGCTGGGTTAGCTCAGCACTCACTGGGGCAGAGCAATAGCCCTGAGGTGCAACTCCAGCTGTGGGCATGCAATCAGTGCTTTATACAACCACATGGGCGTTCCCTGGGACCAGCTCTCATGTTGCCTGTAGCAGCTGGGCTGTGTTGCCCACTGAACCCGGGCAATCCCACTGTGGGGCCTCCAGGTGCTCCTCAAAGTACTATTAATCCTGCTAGCATTTTCAGCAGGGGAATAGCAACCTACTCAGAGCTGAGCAAGTCTCCCCTAGTATAGGAGAGACCTGCTTTGCCCCCCTCCAGCCTTGCCCAGCTGGTGGCAAAGGGGAAAGATCTGGTTCCTCCATCTCAGCCTCAACAGAGCAGCTTGCTCCACGAGGCTCCACGCTGAGGTTCAAGTCACTCTGCAGTGGGCAGGCAGCAGTTTGGGGTTAGGGTCTTTTCCCCAGGGGTGTCTGGAGCCAACTCTGCTGACTGCAGATCCAGAGCAAAGGAGATGATGGATCCTCAAATGCCCCTGGGAGAGGCTAGTTTGATGGGGTAGGAGCAGTCTACCACAGGACATCTGTAGCTGAGGAGTGAACCTCAAGGAATGCCTACAGCAAGGATGCCAGGCAGGAACACAGAGGGGGTGGGACATGGGGCACAGTGGGTTCCTGGAGGAGGTGGCATGATGTGGATCACGGGTTCTGCACCAGGGACCCTTGGTGCCCAATGCAGGTTGGAAGGAGAGGAACCTGTCCCGGGCAGGAGTACATGACAGGCAAGCTGTGAGCATGGTGCCAGTGGGGGTGGGCATCTTCTCTCCATGGCACCAGGGCTGGAGAGCACCAGCAGGAAATAGGGTGATTTAATCCCAACAGCAGCAATAACAATGTGTCTCCTAAAGGAGATGAGCAGCTTCCTCTTCAGACAGGCAGGGGCAGAGGGCTCATGCCTCCTGTCATTGGTCTCTCCTGCTTTCCTCTCACTCACCCTTCTTCCATCACTGCTGTTGTTCTGTTCCCCCTTGCAGAGGGATCTCTGCTCCCAGATCAAGACAGGGTAACGCCAGCTACAGAGCAACCATGGGAAGGGACCAGGAGGCTTAGACCCCTCTAGAATTCATCTAGGACTGTGCTGGTCCCATTGTTAAGACTGGGATCACATGCCTCTGGAGGAGCTCGGCAGTAAGTGGGAGAAGCAGGTCAAGAGCTGTGGGACAGATATTCCGGCTACCCCTGGAATATCCTCTCTGGGTACACTGCTCCATATATTCCTGGAAGCACAGGGAGTTCAGCAGCCCAGCTGGAGCCAGCAGTCCTCAGCCCTCTGACTCCAGGCAGCAACTCCCTCACTACCGAGTCCATACAGGCCCAGGTGTGTGTTCTTTGCAGCTTTTTTTTCTTTAAAAAAGGCTTTGGTTTTGGGTCATACCCTGACAAGGCAGCCCCTGCCTGCGTTTTCTGCTGGGTGAGATGAAGACCTCCGAGGAAGCGCGTGAGCTAGAGGCTCACCAAGAGCACTGGCCAACCGCAATTGTGCAGCAGGGCCTTGCAATAGCAGGGGCAGGCAGCTGCCTGCACATCCCAACTGCTCGTCGGCAGGGCACAGCAGGGACGCGCACCGAAAGACACCCCAAACTACCACATATATATTTATTCATTTTTCCCCTTAAGACTACCCCGTCGTGGAAACGCGGGGCCTTTGGCACGTCTCGCTGAGCGCAGCCGCACACACACCCACACCCCCCCGCCCGGAGAGGCCGGGAGCGGCGCGGGAGGCCCCTGTGGGGAGCGCGGCCGCCATCTTGGCGGCGGG
>NW_020799113.1:18984197-19002148 GCF_003259725.1 Athene cunicularia | reverse complement strand
GGGGGCTCCGCCAGCACAGCCGGGCTCCAGCCCCACAGCGGC
Organism: Athene cunicularia; assembly: GCF_003259725.1. NCBI lineage: Eukaryota > Metazoa > Chordata > Aves > Strigiformes > Strigidae > Athene > Athene cunicularia. The sequence continues at coordinate 19,002,106 of NW_020799113.1, read as the reverse complement.
ACTGCCAGCGGCCGCCCCTCTTCCGGCCCGTAAGCCCTCGGTGCGTCACCCTCACCGGAGGGGAGATGCTCCCCTCACGGCCAGGCCTCCTGAGGCAACAGGCCTTCAGCTCCGCTGGGCCGAGGGGGGCACAGGCCCCCCGATTTCTAGCAGCTCGGGGGCAGTTTGGTTGCCTTTGGTCAAGCAACACCCCACATGGAACTGGATTTGGAGACAAATCCAAGCACCGCGAGGTAGCTGCTAGACTTGCTTCACTCTATTGCACTCTTTAGTCTCTGTAATTTCCTGTTTGCTTCAAAAGCTATTTTTGCTAAGGGAAAAAAAATAAATCAAACATAACAACTCTGTCTCTTCCTTAGCAGGAGAAAACAAAGATTGGAGTGAGCCTAGCAGGGGTCACCAATTAACTACCCGGCAACTGCCTGGCTCACCTGCTCGCTCAACAGTCCTTCAGTCCCATCAACACAAGCTCTGCTCCTCCACCAGCCGGCTCCCATCAGCCAGTCCCACACCATGGCATGTGAAAACATAATAGTTCTTGGCCTTCATAGTCGGGGTTTTTTTGGGGGGGTGGGGTTGTCTTTATGGGATACCTTTGCAAAGCTTTTGCCAGTTTTCTCCATAAATAGTCAAGGATAGAGATGCCTACTGAAAATATGTGTATCTACATGCACATATGTGGTAGACAAGAAAATATCCTGGCCCTGGGGTGATGCTGGTGTGGTCCCAGCACCAGCTGTGCCTAGAGGAGGGTTCTCAGGGCAGCTCTGAGCCCACAGTTCATGCCTCAGAGCCCCAAAACCGCTGAGGACCCACACACAGTGAGGCCCCAGGTGTGCACATAGCCCAGAAGCCAGCCTCCCCCCAGTCAGTCAAGGAGCCAAAGCAAAGCTTTAACTGGCTCTCCAACTTCAACAGTCTTAGCTGGGCTCCAGGAGGCAACGCTTGTGCACAGGAAAAGGTCACCCGGCATCACTGTGAGAGAGGGAAAGCACAAATACAGCAGACCTGTCTACAGGGTCTGGTCTCCACCAGGACACCATGACAAGGAGATGGGGCACCCTGGCCTCTCCAAGCCCTTCTTCATGGGCTGTCCACAAGCTTGGGACAACCTGTTGTCTGATGTAAACCAAACCCAGCTGGGCTGGTGGCCACCTCCCCAGAGTGTCCTCAGCACCCTCCCTCTCCAACTAACCCACCACAGGTTTCAGTTACCTTCAGGGCAGCCTGGCTGCGCAGCAGCAGATGCCAGGAGAAGGTGAGGCGAGAGGAGCCCAGGTGGCTTCTTCAGGGATCTTTGCCTTCCCTGCAGCTGTGAGGAACAGCTCTGGCTGACTGCGGGGAAGATCACAACTCTAGGATCTGGGGTACTCATAAAATCAAAGCCCCCACCATGTCAGCATCCATCCTGGCTGTTCTGCAAGAGTCCCCGGGAGCAGCAGGCTGGCCACACAGTCCTCCAGGGCAGGGAGTCCACAGCCACGCTTCCTCCTCCAGGGAAAAGCAGGGAAATCTGAACCGTGAAGAGGGGGTGTGGATCACCCCACCCAGCTCCTGCTGACCTAAAGATCCCACTGATCTTGTCTGTCCTCAACCCGCCCACGCTGCAGCTTGTTCCCCGCGCAGCTGGGGTGCAGGGAAAGCCTCCTGGCCAGTCCTGCAGGCTGGCGGGTGGCACAGCTGCTGGAGAGGGTCTCCAGCTCTGCGGGGAGCCGGGGACACTCACCGCCAGCAGACGGCGAGGAGACACAGGCGAGCCGAGGAGTTGGCTCGACACGCGCCGGAGGGGTGCAGCGCAAAGCACAAAGGCTCTCCCATCCTGGCTGCTCTGCGCTGGAACGCAGCATGGGAACCGCTGCCCAGCACAAATCTGTTCCTCATTATCCGTCCCGGCTGCCGACTGGTCCCGGCTCCGTCACCAGCCACTCGCATCCCATCAGCAGAGCAACTTCTGCACGACTTCACTAGCCAGCACTGCAGGGCAAACCGGGACCAGTGCTGGCATCCACCCCTCCGGAGGTGATTCCGGAGCGAAATGTATTTGTTCTCTCCACCAACAGGCAGAGGAGGCTTCCAGTGAAAGCAGGGAGCAGGGACGGCTGCTTCATGTGTGGAGAGCCGGAAGGCAAGTGCAGAATTCAGGACTGGTGTTCAGACTGATTGTACCAGGGTGAGATGGGTGCCAGGAAAGACAGACAGGAGCAGAAAGGAGCAAAGAACAGACTATTGTGTTTCAAAAATGTGTGTACCCAGGTACGATCAGACTGAACCCCTGAATGCTCCTGCATTTGCCTTCCCGCTGTTTGTGAAAACATGAGTGTGGCCAAAGCCTCTGCCACACTTTGTGCTTGCTGGGGCCAAGTGGGAGGTGAGAAGCTGGGCTCCCATTCACTAGCTTCCCACTGCTTGTGCCTGTATAGGCCATCGTGAAAACATCACACGAGGGCGTCAGAAGTGCTCCAGAAATAGAGCAGAATGAAAAATCATGCAAGGTTGCCCGTGAGTCAACAGCACCCTTGCTGCAATGGAGAACATGAAGCCAGCAGGTTTAAGGGAATGATTATTCCTCTTGACTTGGTATCTGTGAGACACAACTGGGTACTAGCTCCAATTTGGGGCTCCCCAGAACAATATATATATCAGAGAGAACCAGCTTTAGGAAGACAAGGTGAAGAGGGGAGCTACCTACAAGGGGGCACAGAGAAACCAGAGCCCAACTCTTCTCAGGGATGCAACTGGAAGGACAAGAGGCAATGGGGACAAGCTGCGTCAGGGGAAATTCTTGCTAGACATAAGGAGAAAATCATTCTATGCAAGAGTAGTGCAGCCACGGTGTGGCTCTGGGACAGGCTGACATCTTCACATTCAGGGACTTTCCAAGCCCAACTAGACAAGGCTCTGAGCTGCTTGCTATAGCTTTGCCACCAGCCCTGCATGGAGCCAGTGTTGGACTGCAGATCTCCTAAGCCCCTTCCAGCCTCAAATCTACCTGATACTCCAACATGCATTGTGCAATGGTGAGGTGGTAATTTTAAGACATGCTGCTGCTTAGCTGACTTGGGAGATGGCCAACACCATCACCCACAGTTTGGCTCTTCCATCCAGCTGATGCCCCTGTTACCAGAGCTGCCTTACCTCCTCTGCTGACTTCACAAGTTCTGGTACCACAGAGAAACTGGAGGAGCTGAGCACTGGAGAAAGTAAATCACCATGGAAAAAATGTGCAGATTTAATGGCAGGCTCTAAGGAGAAGCCTGCGTGCAAAATAACAGGTCTGTGATAGTCAGGCAGCTCTGGGATGGGGTTGCTTATAGTAACAGTAAGAGGGTTGCATGTTCCTGGTTACAGTCTGAAAAGCAACTCCTTTGGTTATGCCTTACTTTGTCCTGGGGAAACAGAGGTTTGGGCACATGTGTTCATGGTTTGGCTCAGTTCTTGTGTTTTTCCACTGAAGGACTTGAGTATTTTTAGGCTGAAAGATGGCTCTATACTATGCTGGAAAGATCAGAGCAGTCCTGTGCAGGCAGGACGCTGCCTGCTATCTCTCCCTGTAAAGTGAAATACAGAGATTGGAGTATGAGAATACTGAATAAAACCCTGTGAAGAAGGGTATAGTAGGAGCCACCATGCCTGGTCACAGCATGGCTGGGGTTGAGGGTGGCAAGAGGGGGCTCCAAGCTCACCAGCTGCTGGCTCAGATAACCGTGTGAGACAGCAGCAGCCAGCCCCAGCATTTCCCAGAGTTGGGATATCTGCTTTTCCTCCTCTGAAGACCCGAATGCAGTAGACCCACTGCTTCCAGGAAAACAACCTGGCCTGCACAACCTGTTGCACTGCCAAAGTGATTGTGTCTGCAGAAGACACTGGCACAGAGGTCTGGCATACAGTGCACGGCTCAGCCAGCATTGCTGGGTAGTGAGACGTGAGGAAGATGGGAAGCGTCAGGAGCAAGAACTTCCCAAGGGACCAGTGCAAAGCTCTCGGGGCTAGGAGCTGCGTAGAGACCCTGCCAAAAAGGACCTGAGGGTGACGGTAGATGCCAGGTTCAATATAAGCCAAACATCCATCTTATGAATTAAGAAAACCACATTTACTCTGCTTTAGGAGAAGAGGAGCCAGTAGATTGAGGGAAGAGCAAAGCCAGCACACACCAATGCAGGAAGTTCCTGTGAACCAGAATACCCTGAAACAGACCCATATTTTTGGCAAATGAAGAGGAAGCACAGCCATGGGAAGATCTGGGCTCCCAGCACTCTGCTGCTGTGCAGGCAGCCATGACAGCGGGCAGCAAGGGCCCTGGCTGCCTGCTGGCCTCTTGCTGGCTGCTCCCCGAGGCATGGTCTAATGACGGCTGCAGGCAAGCCTCTGTTTGGAAAGAATTTCACATTTTCCACAAACATTGTAGAAATTAGGAAATCCAGTTAGGCTCACTGAGTCTGAGAGGGGAGCTGTGGCCTCAGTGGAGAAGAAGCCCAGGGCTATGGTGCCTGTGAGGGAGAACTGAGCCAGGAGCTGCAAGAACCAGGATGTGCAGAGGTTCCCAGACAGCAGAGAGACCAGACTGCAACATCTGCTCCAACTCCAATTTATTGACCATTACAAAATACTCTGCATATATTTTCACATTAAAACAATATTCTTGCAAATAAGATAGTAAGTCTTGAGTCATTTGTGGTGCCCATGGCTACAGAAAACACTGACCCAGCTAGAGATTTAGTATGGCCCAATATCAGAAATCAAAACCAGAATAAGGCATACCAGAAATGCAAAACTATATAAAAATCTTTTAAAAACCTCATGCTTGTCTGATGGGACAGGTACAGAGGAGAATGGCCTTTGCTGAGCCTGGGGGTACTGCCAGCTTGATTGCCCCACATTGTGCATCTTAAGTGTCCTCTTGACACCTGCTGTCTCAGCACACCCACGTAGCTGGAACAGGCAGTTATTTACCCGCTTTGGGGCATTGACAACCCAAGTCCCCATTCTTACCTAAGAGGAGCATTCCCCAACCCTCCTGCATTGCTGGTGCCCTGTGCTGAGCTTTTGCATGCCAATTCTTGGGGAGCAATTCTCAGCCCTTGGAAGTCTCACCAGGAATAATTCATTGTGTGGGCCATTGCCACCAGGTCTCACCATGCTGTCATGAGGGACCAGGGGTAGTTGGGAGGCAGGGAGTGGGGACAGACCTTAGAAGATGCACTCAGTTCTCGCTCATTACCCCTGTTCCTGATGTACATTCATACCTGCTGCTCACTCCACTCCTTTCACCATGATCAGCCCTCCCAGCTGATGGGCCCCAGGCAACTGGAAGGACTGGGATGTGGGCAGGGTGAATGCCAAGAATGCTGTGCGGGACAGCTGCCTCCTAGCCAAGCCAGAAAGCTGAACACCGCAGCTATTGGGAACACATCCAGACAACAGGTGTGAGGCTGGCACAGCAGGCTGGCTGCTAGAGGAGTCCCTGTGCGTACACGTTCACTAGTCAGGCTCCTGGTGGAGCCAAACCCCGGGAGCACTGCTCCCAGTCCTGAGAAGGTCATGGCCTCGCCTCTGTGGTACCTCCATAACCTGGGGAACGCAGAGCTGCAGTGGCGAGGAGCCCATCTCTGGCCTCCTGGCTGAGCTCCATGCTTGCTGTCAGGAACCAGCCCTGTAACCCCCTTGAAGTCAATGGCTCGGTCACTGGGTGTGGATGGGCTCTTGTGCATTGGCCACCGCTCCCAGCCCTCTCCAGAGGTCTCCTACCCACAGTCAGGCTGGAGATCAGCTCATGCTCTTACACCTGCGAGCAGTCACGGCCTGTTAGCCAGCACCCACACACCTCAGGGCGGCGCAGCTGTGACACGTCTGAGTTCGGCTGGGATCCCAGCCCTGGGAGGAACATCTCTGGCCTCCCAGTGCTGTGAAGATGTGTAGCAACCAGAGAGGAAGAAAGAGGTTTGGGGTCTGTGCCTCCCTGGGTGGACAGGGGTTGGTACCTGCTGCTGCAGCATGAAGCCCAGTTATCGACCAATTTTGCATCAATAGGTGCATGAGCAAAGCCCACCCTGGAGTGCAGCTCCAGGAAGAGTACTGGGCTCTCCTGCCACTCCTGGAGTTTGTGGAGACACACACAAGCTTTACAATGCAAGACAGCACAGCGGTCAGCAGGTTGCAGCCCGTCCACAGCCCCCAGCCCCTTCCCCATCCAGGGTCTGCTTCAGAGGTGGCTTGCTCTGTTGAACATCAGCCACCTGGGCTCTGCAGTGGGCAGCATCCTGCCCTGCTCCTCCATGGCCATCAAAGGTTGCAGCTCCTGCTGCTCAGCGCCATCCGGGCTGCTGTCACTCTGTGACCGGCCGCTCTTAGAGACGTGGCTGGGGAACTGGAAGCAGGAGCTTTGCTCTGGCATCGCCTGGCTTGCAGACTGGGGCTGCTCCTCCAGCACAGGGCAGGCGAATCTCCTGTGCTGAGGTCCACTCTCGATGCCTGGAGGGGAAGCGATGCTCTCCAGGGAGGAGATGCTTTGGTTCCATGCCTTCTGCATATCCACTGGCACAATTTTGGTGGTCTCCGATGAGACGTAAACAGCCAGATCAGCCTGGTCTCCTTTCCACGGCAGCTCCTTCTCTGCCAAGGTGGGCGATGGCGGGATGATGCAGGGGCTGGGGCAGACATCCAGGCTGCCTGGGGATGCAGGAGAAGGGACAGTGAGAGGGATCTTTCACAGTTCTTTCTCTCTCCCTGGGCCCTTGCAAACATTGCAGAACCAACCACTGCCATATAACCAGCTGGCCCAGGGATGCAGTATCCACCAGGGAAGCTCTGTCGTGCCTCCAGAGCCACAGAGAACAGTGATTCTCCCATTCATGCTCTTCTGGCTTTGATTTTGCCCAGGTCAAGGCAACTTTTCTCCCCAGGTGGAGGAAGGACAAGCTACCCAACAGCAGCTGCCCTGGTGTGAGAGCATCGATGCCTACCAGGAGTTGTCTTTCCCTGAAGGACTTCATCAGTGGCTCGAGCGATGAACACAATCCCTTCATCATCCTCTCTCTCTGTCTCCGAGCTATCGCTCTCCTCCTCCTCTGAGCTGACCATCACCAGGACAGGAGCTGCAGCCAGATGGAGGGAGTAGGTTTGGAGGATGGGGCACCCTGTGGGGGAAGGACTGCACTCATGGGAGAAGGACTTGGTGCTAGCACAACCCCGGGTGCTGTCATGCCACCAAGCTGGCAGTGGGCAGGCACAGCCAGCTGCTCCCATCTTACCACCTCAGGTCTCCTTACTAGGACCTGCAAACCTCGCCTGCCACCAGCCTTACCTGCCTCCTGCCAGGGGACATTTCTGTGTGTCTTCCCATTGGGCGCCTCGCTGGTCAGAGAGATGTTCTTCTGCAAAGGAAGAGGGACTCGCTGGGACCTGCCCCATGCAAACCCCTAACCACAACCCACGTGGCCCTGCAAGCCAGGGTAGCCCTGGGGACATAGATTCCCACCCCAGCGAGGAGGCAGCTGGCAATCAGTGCTTCCTAGCCCTTAGGCACTGTGTCTTCATGGCCCTACAACAAACAGCTCAGCTGCAAGTGTCAAAAGCCTCCAAACAAGAGAAGACACCCAAGGCTTAATTTAAGGTGTAGTGCCACACTTCTGAGCCTGGATCTGCACCGATGTTCAGGCTACTTTATGCTGAGTGCTCCTGGAAAACAAACATGGGGCTCCTTCAGGGCTTGGGACCACTTTGCCTGGGAAGAGCCACCCCACGGCAGTGTTGGTGTGGTGGGGACACATGGACATGCAGCACCCGCATGCTCACACGCAGCATACGCAGGACTGAGATGAGAAGAGCCGCTTTCCCCACTGGCTCTGGAGCTGCCGATGCCCTGCAGCACCTCACCTACACCCCGCTCACTGTCTGCATCCTGGGGGAGGCCAAATCTCAGAGCTTGGAAAGGAGTGGGAGGTTGGGGAGTGCTTGCCTTTTTCCTGCCCTTCTCCTTCAGCCTGGCCTTGCTCTTGGAGGAGCAGACGTTATGCTTTGTGGACTTGAAGGTCTCCAGCCGCCTCTTCATGTTCTGCCGGAAGATTTCTTTATCTTGGCGCTCTTGTTTATCTGGAGAGATGAAGTGACGGCTGTAGCTGGCCTTGTACTGGCCAAGGGAGAGGCAAAGAGACACAGGGTGAGCAGCTGGCCACACAGAGCATCCTCCATCCCTGCTCCTCTTGCAGGTGCTGCTACCCTCGGGGTCAGCTGCACACCACGGCCAGGGAATGCTCACCCGCCGGCGAGGCTTGTAGAGGCTCCCTCGCAGCACGTGGTGCATGGCGGCATCCTCCTTGTCCCGGCGGCTCCGCACCGTGTCAATGACCTGCAGGTCCAGGCATGCGCCGCTCCCGCTCTCCCTCCTGGGGGGCAGATGGAGATGGAGGGAGATGGAGAAGGTGGGGCTGGGCTCTCTGCCTGCATCCTGCCAGCCTCCTGCCAGCCCTACCACAACCCACCCACCCCCAGGGAAGAAGGCAGCGGTGGGGGTCCAGCAAGGTCTGCCTAGGGACACTCGCACTCACAGGAGGTTTGTGACCGACGACTCCGACATGGACGTACGGCTGGGCATGGAGGGCAGCGCCAGCTTGGCAGCTGAGAGCACGTGGCCACCCTGGGAAGTGGGAGGGCAAGGTTGGCATCGGGGCAGCAAGGACCCAGGTGGGCTGGGGGGGTCCCCACTGCCTGAAGAGGGTACACATGTGGCCATACATGGTGGGGACTGCCAGCCAGATCCTGTTGGGGCCATCCTGCCACCTGGCCTCCACCACAGGCCCCTACCTGGTCGACAAAGCTGATAGCATCACGGATGTTCAGCTTGTAGTAAACGTCCCAGATCTCATCTCGCAGCCTGTAGGCAGATTTCCGCATCAGGAGCTGGCTCAGGTACTTCTTGTCAAACTGTTCCCATCTGCCATGAGATGAAGACATGGGCAGTTTAGCTCCCATGAGGTACCACGGCCAGGGACCCCCTGCCCATGTAAGTTTGAGAGTGTCCAAAGCATGGTGAAAGCAGGCTGGGCATGCAGGACCTGGCTGTGCCCAGGGACATGCTGCCAGGGACAGCTGGAGGGGACACACTGACCCTTCGTCCCCACTCAAGGGGAAAACAGACACCAGTGGGTCTGTGGGAGGCAATGGGAGGGGGACTGAGGCTGGCATGGCTGCCCTCGTGGAGAACTTCCCTCCAGGAAACAGGCTTTTAACATCCTTTTCCTGTTGCTCTGCTGCAGATAAACACTGCCTGGGTTTTAACGGGGCTTTTCCTTCCTCGACGCCCAGCACAGCTCCATCCATGGTGAGGCACAGGGTCCTCGCCACCACCATGGACACCCCACAGCCCCCCAGCAGCTCTGGCACAGGCAAGGAATGCCAGCTCCCACAGCATCCCCAACCACACCCACCCGGCCTCTCTCTGCGATGCTTTTGGGACCTTGGTCTGCTGCACAACAGCAGCCAGATGGTCCCCTTCCAGACTGACTGACGGACAGACATACAGCCTTCCTGCTGCAGGGGTGTCCTCCAGTGGGGACCCTGAAATGTCCTCATGGCTGCTACATGTCCCCCATCCACCTGAGAATCCTGGCTAACACTCACTTGTCCCGCCAGTAATGGTAGCCATGGTGTCCCACGATGTCCTCCACCGCTGCCAGGATGTGGTCAAAGGCCTTGAGTGAGGAGAAGAGGGGTGGAAGCTGTAGCAAGGCTGCGGGTGCCCCAGGGGTGCCAAGGCTGTGCATTGCCCTGGCAGTGTGGGGAGACGGGCAGCCTCCGGCACCAGCACCTACGTGCTCGTGCAGCTCCTCGTTCAGCGTGGGCTTGTGGTGGTCACTGCGCTTCACCTTCAGCCACGTCACCAGGGGTTTGATGGTGAGGCCCTGGAATGGGAGGAGAAGGCAAGGGAAAGACTGGGAGGGCAAGAGGGTACATGGCTGGGGCACAGGGAGCAGAAGCAGCACGAAGTGACCAGGGACAGCAGCTTTTCCAACCGTGTGTGCACCTTCCAACCTGACCCCCTGTGCCTGGGTCCTGTGAACCAACATGCAGCAACCATGTCATACCCCTCCAGTCCCCCTGCCCCTAGGCTTCCATCCCCTTCTTGGGGTGCAGGAACTCCAAAGCCAGGGGCCATCAGCAGCTCTGTAAAGAGAACAGCCTGTCCAGGCACATGCTGGTGCTGCTCTTGGAGCCAGTCCCAGAACAAGAGGCTGACAGGGAAACAACATGGGCCATGGCCCCACTATCACAACAGTTGCCACAGCAGTCCTGCATGCCAGCCTGGTGATGGATGGGGTGCCAGGAGGCACCAAGGACCAAAGGCCACTTGAAAAGAGGTCCTTTCCCCAAACACATGTCCCTGAGCACCCGCCTGGTGCCCTAGGCCAGCTCTGAAGCAAGAAGGCAGCACTGGAGGAGGGCATGGTGCCCATCCTCACCTGCACAATGACAGTGAAGAACACCACCACGATGGTCGTTGCCACAAAGTAGTCCTTGGCTTTCACCTTTGCCCTGTCCAGCAGGATGACCAGGGCAAAGGCCACGGCCCCGCGGAGGCCACCATATGACATGACCACCTGGTCGATCCTGTCCAGGGGGATGAGGCGGAAGCGGTTGAGCACGTAGGTCTGGAGGACAACACCTAGGGAAGAAGGAGGAGAGCCTGGGATGCCAGCAGATGTCTGCTCCTCGAGACAGGGCAAAACCCCAGCCAGGATCCATGGCTGGCCTCATGCCCCAGTCTTCCTTAGGGGACACCACTTTTTGGTGTTGAAAGACTGACCCACAGCTCTGAAAAGCAGGATAAAGAACAGGGTGCCCAGCACCAGTGCTGTGTCCCATGCCCACTTGGAGGTGTCCACAGCCGAAATGCCCAGAAACATGAAGATGATGGTCTCTGAGCTGCTGGCCAGTGTCTTCATGGTGTACTTGACCGTGGTGCGGGATTTCTGGGAGATGTTGGCTTCCACGTACTTCTTGCAGCAGATCCCACAGAAGGTAACTCTGCAGAGGGGCAGAAGGAGCTGGCATGACCCTACAGCGGGATGAGGAATGGGTCTGCTCATCGCCTCCTGCTGCTCAGCACTGCACCCCCGATTTCCTGGACCCGCCCAGGGAACACCCCAGTACTCACGCCAGGATGGAGGAGAGCGAGACCATCTCGGCAGCAAGGTACGCGACGTAGGCCAGAAGGAAGACAAAGAGCGGCTCGATGATGCGCACGCGCTTGGTGAACCGCGTGATCAGGGCCAGGAGGAAGGCGAAGAGCAGCCCCACAGCTGTGCCCCCCAGGCTCACCAGGAAGAAGGAGACTGGTGGGGGGAGAAGACTCCTTTGCACCATAAGCAAGCGAGCCCAGCTCCTGTGCCCCACAGCCATACCACACTGGGCTGGCCAAGCCCCGTGTTCCACCCAGCTCCCCACAAAGCCTCCCATGATGACGGCTGGCATGTGACCACTGGGATGGAGATGACAGAGCCGTGGTGCTCTGTGCCCACTCCACAGCACGACAGCATCCGTGCTTCCCCCCCCCACTTCTACGCTGGAAGAAGAGGCAGAGGGCTGATGGGGTACATACTCACCTACCCCCTTCACGTAGTCCGTGGCATGGATGTGCGCTGGGCCCAGCTCCACAAAAGAGTTAAAGACCTTGTACAGCACCTGCAGGCAAGGCAAATCCCTTGGGGAAGGCAGGGTACTGCCCTGCCTTGAGAGGGGCAGCACCTGCAGGTAGGATGAACCCTGCAGAAGAGGCATCGCCTGCCCCAAATCTGCCAGGCAACACAGCTCATCTCAGCAGGCAAAGGAGAGAGGAAAGACCAAGAAGCATGGTATGGGTCTGACCCTGGCTTGGGGATGTCATCCTCTGCCCATCCTGGGGGACTCCAGCACCCTGGCCCATGTTGGGCTCCACATTAAGGTCCCCCAAGCTCCAACTCACCACAGTGACAGCATCATTCAGGAGAGACTCGCCAAACACAATAATGAAGAGAGTCTCATTTACATGGACCTCTTCGAAGACAGCCAGCACTGCCACAGGGTCCACAGCTGAGATGAGGCTGCCGAAGAGCAGAAAATCCATCAGCCCAGCTTCGACGCCTGGATCTGTTAGGACAGAAGGACCAAGCTCAGGCAGACCGTCTGCCCCAGAGCCCCTCACGCCAGGCTGAAACAAGCCTGGCCCTCATCTGCTCCCAGTGACTTGGCTGCAGCATCCCAACTTGGAGTGCAGTGGGCTGAGCCCAGGAGTGCTCCCAGACCTTCAGGGTCCCCTGGGTGAAGTGGGGCTCAGCATGTCCTTGCTGCAACATGACAAGAGCAGAGCTTGGCTGTCCTCCTGGGCACCCACATGCATCACTGCCCCTCCAGCAGGTATGCACCAAAGAAGGCTCAGCAGCCCCACCTCGGGTCCATGCATTAAGTGATTCCTCGGGGGTCAGGACAGCTCAAAACACAGCCCAGGCCAGCCAGGGCCAGTGGCTTCAGCCAAGGACAGGGAACACGTCGGTGAGCCAGCAAGGCTAGCCAAGGTCGGCAACAAAAATAGCAAAGACATGAGTCAGCTCAGTGCTGAGCAGGGGCCATTTGTCCCGCATGCTTGACAGTCCTGCCAGAGCACCATTCCCAGGATGTCAGGACCTTGCTCCTGATAGAATTCCTGGGAATCCACGGCAGGGTGGGCAGTGGGCTCTGAACTTGGGGGTGCGTTGCACCTCCATCCCATCTTCTGGGGATGTGGCCCAAGCTGGGCAGCCCTGTGCACCCACCCATGAGCCCAGCTCGGTGCAGCCCCCAGAGTGCAGCACCAGTGGTGAAGGAGTTCCAGAGCGTGCCCACCACTGCGTAGGTGAGGATGGCACCGATGTTGTCGAAGAACAGACGGCTGGGCATGAAGTAGCCTGAGTCTAGGACGATGGGGGGCAGAAGGAAGAGGAAGAACATGTTGGGCTCCAGCTGGTACTCGGCTTTCTTTGCCACGGCCAACACAATGCCCCCGAGGCCCAGCCCCAGCAGGATGAGGAGGCAGCTCTCCGGGACGATGGACGTCACCTTCCTTGACAGGTGGAAAACTAGAAGGATAGGAAGAATGAGAGCATCAGCCAAACCAGCACATGGACAGAGCATCCCCAATCCACAAGCCCCACAGAAGGGTTGGCTGATTCATGATGGACCCTGGGGAGGACAAGGGAGCAGCTAAGGCTGCTTCGTGGCCACATGTGCACAGAAAGCCTTTCAGTTAGCTCCCAGGTCAGGATTCCAGGTCCCTGACTCTTTGGGATCTCTCTCTCCTCCTCAGCCACTGTCTAATAAGCCAAACAGCCAGGCATTTTGATTTTCTTGGCCTCTGGTATCTGCACTTAAAGGATAAAAGCAGCCAGCAAACACGTTCACAGTGTCACGAGCAATGCTGGCTGCTGTTCGAGTGAAGGCATCCTGGTTCACCGGGACACATTACCCCACTCAGAGAGGAGGATGCTCAGCCCTGGTGACGGGGTGACCTTGTTTGCAGCCGTCTGAGCAAGCAGATGGAGCAGCATGCAAACCACTGCAGCACAAGTCAGTCGGCCAGTCTCTGAGCCAAAGCACAACCTTCCTCAGCACCAACTAACCCACCTGCATGCAAAAAACAGGCAAACAGGCACACAGGAGCTGCAGATTCAGAGATGCTTTGAATAATCAGTTTATTCCATGAGAGGTCTGGACCAAATCTTAAAATGCCGTGAAACAGGATATAATTTTTAAAGCGAGCTGAGTATGCCCGGGTATTCATCCATCAGCAATATGGCAGTGAGCCTGCAGCTCAGGCACAAGCCAGTGGGACGTCATACCAGCCAGCACAGGGGACTTGCTCCTTGAGGCAGCCTTGTCTCCAAGGCCAGGGTAATCCCAAATCATTCCAGCTTGCATGTGGGCAACCCACCATCCCTCCAGATTTCTTCTCCCTAGTGTAAGGTGCTGTGTTTTTGCTACCCCCCAAAGGGCAGTGCTTGGGGAAAGGCTGTCGAGGTTCATGGTGGTTTTACCCCCCTATCGCTCAGCTCTGCCATTGTTTGTGACATCCAGCCCAGCTCCATTGCACAACTTGGCCATCAGGTGAAGAAACCTTCTCCTTGGGAGTGGGTTCCTCCAGACTCTTCCAGAGGCACCTCTGTCCTTGAGCACCCAGCAGGTACAAGGGACATCAGGGCAGCCTCTGAGCCGTCACTTGGCTGCAAGCCCAGCCCTGCTGTCAACCCAAACCCGTCTCTAAAACGCTTTAGCTGGATTAAAGGGGGCCACTGTTTGTGCCAAGTCATGCCACCAGAGGGAAAGCTGTGCTGTGGTCACACATCAACCCTAGGTCACTTGGATTCCTCCCTCCTTAGAAACCCCCATGGACAGACCATAAGGTCCTGTCTCCAGTGGCACAGACCTGGAGAGGAGGCAGTGATTCATCAGTAGGCTTCTGTGTCTCTGTGCCCTTGTCATTGCCCTCTGAACCTGTTCCAGTCCTGCTCTAACCTTTCTGGAGTGGGTACCAGTGTCTGCAGACACCCTGGGAACTGAGGTCGTGGCCTCCTGATGTTCTTCCTTTTTCCTTTCCTAACAGCTCTTAGTTGATTTGCTTTCCTTCACTGCAGCTGAGCACTGAATTAGAGGAGATAATAATTCAGCGTCAAAAATCTCGTTCCTAACCAGAGACAACATCTTGGAACCCACCACCGAACATGCAGGTTAAGGGACGCTTCTCCTGTTGTTGAGATCTTCACAGCAACCTGCGCTGCTCCTCAGCACGATAAGCCCTGTCTGTGCCATCCCAGCGAGCCCCGGCACTGCTCCCCTGACATAATGTGCCAGGAACACTGCTGCAGCTGGCAAGGGCAGAGCGGGGAGAACGGGGCAGCACGCTCTGCAGCTACATCAACAACCACCTCAAGGAGAAAGAGCCGCAGAGCACCCAGGGCCAAGCCTCTGCCATAGTTCTGCAGCCAAGCACCCCGGCCATGGAGCCTGGGGCACCCACCCTCACTGCAGCTGCCTCTGGTCGCTGCCAGGGGCTGCGATTCAGCCATGGAGGCAGTGGCAATACGGACGGACACTACAGCCCTCGAAGCAAGCCCACAGCTCAGAGAAGGGCTGGCTGAGCTCCAGCCCAGTCGAATTCCTGCTAAATGACTGCACAAGCCATGGCAGAGCCCTGTTCACCCCACGCGAGCCCGGCGAAGGCAGCGCCGGTGGGCGAACGGCGCTCGCTCAGCGCTTGCAGCAGGCTGCGAAACCACTTCCCGCCCACGGGAACAAAGCTCTGAAGTTTTCAAGAAGGGAACAAGGCGTCCAGCCCCTTTCTGCACACTCGGGAGCATTGCCAAGATCCAAGATCCCTGCTCCCCACTCCTGCAACCGATTTGCACTCTCCATGCTGCAGAGATATGCCCTGGCTGGCTGGAGACCCAGGAGAGCCCGCAGAGATGCTGGGGGGACATGGGGACGTGGCTCCTGGCTGTCATCCGTTGTTCTTTCCCCCAAGCCAAAAACTTGGGCAAAGAAGGGAGCAGCATTGATGGGGAAGACCCTGCTTGTCCAAAAATTCCCTGGCTGAGGGGGGATGCTGCCACCTGCCCGAGCAAATGGCAGCACATGAGGTCCTCTGCGCCACAGGGAGCAGCCAGCGGGGACGGGTGGAACAAGCTCTAATTTTACACGCGCTAGTCAAGGATTTCAGCATTAAAGGTTCCCACAGCAACAGTAACTTAGCCACATGTGAATTAACTTCATAGCCATAATCCACACTCAGGTATCCATAATACAGGATCTGCCATTGGGAGGACTTGGGGCCAAAACCTGTTCCACTCCTTCGGTGCTTGGGAAACAGTGCAACACCCAAACCAAGACACAAGCAGCTGGGGACAAAGGTGATGGTGCAAGGAGAGAGGGTTGCAACCGATGGGGATGCTGTTGAGTAGAAAAACCTCCACCTGCTGGCAAACCCCTGCCCATGGGGCAGCCGTGGGTGAGGAGCATGTGTGGGGCAATGCTCACCACTTCTCTCAACCCCACATCCTGTTCAAGCAGATCTGTACAGAAAAGGCAGCAAAACCCAGATGATGTCTCGCAGTGCAGGAAGGCAACACCCAAGCCAGTTTTTCCCCGCCCCGAGTGTTTGCTGTCTCGGGGCACCCTGGCATTGTGACCGTCTCCGAGAACAGAGCCCGCAGTGTCATTTCCCCATCACCCAGGCGCAGGGCCACTTCCTCCCCTGCAGTCACAGGGCTGTGAGCTGACAGCCCAGCACCACAACCACAGCGGCTCCTCTGCGCCAGCCTACGCCTGGTGTCCACGGCCACTGCAGCCCCCTCTGCTCCCCAACATCCTCCACCCCAGCTCCATCTCCTCCATGGGCTCCTGTGCACCCTGGGGACCATGCGTGAGTGAAGTCTTGTGTCATCTCTGGGGACACCCCTGCCAGGGTGCTGCTGCAGCCCTGCCTCCAGGTCTGGCTGTCACTCCTGGCTCCAGGCTCTAAATATCCGTCAGACCCATCGGATGTGCTGAGCCAGGCAACCTGGAGCTACCGACCACCGGGAACGTGTCTCCCAGATTGAGAAGACAATGGCCATCCGCTCACCTCAGGCCTGGAAGACTCTGGCGGGGCTGGGAGCTTGGGAATGACCCCAGCTCAGGCCCCCCCACACCCGCCGGCACTGCTGGGGCAAAGGCAAGGGTGGTGAGGGGAGCACATCAAGGGAAATCCGCACAGGGAGTAGCTCCAGGGAGACGTTTGAGAGAAGAAAATAAGAGCCAGGGAAAGGAATTGTCTCTTTGATCTGCAGGTAGGAGGGACGTGCTCAGCAGCTGGAGGTAGCACAGCTGCAGACAGAGGGTTGTATTTTTAAGCTCACGACGCCCTTTAATTAATTCCTTGCAATGCTTTATGTCTCCCTTGTGAGAAGGCAAGGAAAGAGAGGAATGTGAGGTCCACAGCAGTGGTGTCGATGATGGGACAGGCAGAGGCCAGCTGATAGTTACAGCCTGTCTCCTGCATACCAAGAGCTGCTGCTGGTCCCTGCCTGCTTGGAGACTCCCCTAAATCTGAACCCACATTTCCTGAGCTGTCTCCAAACTGAGAGGATGCCCATGCCCCCACCACAGGGGTTGTGCCCACAGTGTGGCCCCCAAGGAGGAAACCTGCCTCAAGGTCACAGTCTCATCCCCTGGGCCCAGCACAGCAGGCAGGGCACGGGGGGGACCAGCCCTCTACTCAGCACCCACACTTGGCCATCCCCTCCCCCAGCACCCAGGGTGGTGTGGTGGGGGGCACAGCCCTGCAGCTGCTCACACACACCCTCCTTGCACCTTCCCACACAGCCTCTCGCAGCGGAGCCTCCCCCTGGGCTGCATGGTCCTGTGCAGGGGAGCAGGAGAGCCCGAGGCCACGCGGGCTGGAGTGACCCCCCGGAGGGGACCACAGGCACGGACCCGTCCCCAGGCTGCCGGTGACACATTTTGCCCAACACTGGCACCACCGAGCCCTTCCCGGGGCTGGGGGGGATCAAACGGCCTCCAGTTCTGCTGCTGGCACGTGCTGTACCAGCCTCTGAGGCGTGGGACATCCTTGGGGTCATCATCTCTGCTCAGCTCCCCTTCTCCTGAGCCCTCCCTCCTCTGTGCCCACCCCCTCCAGGCCCGGGCCCCGCGTTGTCCCTCGGGCTGTACCTCACCTTATCGCCATCCCACGGGAGGGGACGGAGGCCGTGGTGCGGGGCCGTGGCGTGGGGTCGTGGCAGGGCACCGCAGCCCAGATGATGATGGTGACCAGCCGGGCTCTGGCCATTTGTCCCCATGACCCGTGTCCCGATGTGCGGTGACACCCCTCGCCCCGGCTGCCCCCGCGCCCACCGGGGATGCCGCATCCC
>NW_020799113.1:18966902-18984147 GCF_003259725.1 Athene cunicularia | reverse complement strand
CCAGTACCTGGAGGACGCGGATCCCTTCGGCTGCGGCAGCTTTGCCGCCAAAGAGCGGCGCGGAAATTCGTGCTGAGCAATTTCCTCCGGCCAGGAGGAAGGCCGGAGGCTGAAGCTCAAGTGAGGCACCGTGTCGTGCTTCTGTTCCCTCAGGCCTGATCCGGGCTGGGAAATAGCGGCCGGGGAGGCGGGGAGACTCTCCCTCCTGGGTACCTTCTGTTGGCGCGGTGCTTTCAGAGCATCCTTTACAGGATGGGGACGGGCTTGTCTTCATCATTATGGACGCGAGACCCAGCAGAACTTTGGCAATGGCTCGAGCATCTCTGTCTCGCAGCACTGCAGGAGCACAGACAAGGGAGCCAGGAACCCAGGCAGGCAGCGGGAGTGTGCCCTGTCTGGAGCTGGACGGGAGAGATGGGGGCAGCAGGAGGGGGAAATGGGCCCGGTGTGCCTGGACTGATCTTGCTGGCCTGCCAGGGGAGAGGTCTCGACCTTTTCCTGCACCAAAAAATC
Organism: Athene cunicularia; assembly: GCF_003259725.1. Lineage (NCBI taxonomy): Eukaryota > Metazoa > Chordata > Aves > Strigiformes > Strigidae > Athene > Athene cunicularia. Next base: position 18,983,634 of record NW_020799113.1, on the reverse strand, counting down.
CTCCCTTTTATCCCCTTTTTCATTTTTCTTGGAGCAAAGCAACAGTGTCCCATGTTGTCACCGTCATGGGATTTTTAGGTGGTGACTAAATGGAGTTTGTTTGGGAACAAACAGCCCTGAGACATGACGAATGGAGCAAACTCAAATTTCAGACATGTGCCCTCCTCCCATGGCAGGAGCTGGCTGTAACGGGATCACCAGCCTGGGGTGGCTGCCGTGGTGGCATGGGAGGGGGGCTGGATGTGGCTTTCCTGAGGGCAGGAGCATTGCAAGGAAGTCCTGTGCCCAGCAGAGGCTTGTTGATCATGAGATTCCAGGCTCTGTTCTCTGCCTAAGTCAAGCTCTGGATGTTTTTTTCTGTAGTTTCCCTGCATCACCCCATGACCCTTAGTAAAATTGCAGGCAAAGTGGCTAGGACCCTGCGCTGGGCTTATAAACCAGGAATCTGGTTTATATAGTTATATATAGTTATATAGATTATAAACCACACTGCCTTTATTACAAGAGCTTTCTGAGCCAGTGAGGTCTGCGATACATCCTGGTCTGAGAAGCTGGGACACTGTCTGGGGTTTGCATGAGCTGTCTTTGTCTGGAGCTTCCTGCAGCAAGATTTGCACCCTGCGGAGTGAGGTTGGTCTCCCGAACCACCTGGTTCAGTCCAAATTTGGAGCTGTCACCCAGGACCCAACAGACACCGTTACCCTGACACGACCAGCCGAAACCTCCCTTGGTGCCCTTTGTGCCAGGTAGTGCTTGGCTCTATTACTCAATGACCTAAAATTAGTAAATGAACAGTCGGATTTTTCCCAAGGAACTGGCTGTAAAAAAATTCAGCTGGGGATGCCCGGTGCCAGGCTTGTCCTGCTGGGCAGCGTGCCCGGAGCTGCAAAGCACTGGGAGGAGGATGCAGTGGCCGCGAGGGAGCTGAGATGGGGGTCCCCACATCATCAGAGCAGAACCAAACTGCAGGTGCCCAGGGGATGAGCTGCTATGGGGGACCAGCTGGGTCCTGCCCTCCTGGGGGTAAGAAAGGTGCTCCCTAGGCTGGGAACAGCCTAGAGATGATGAACAGGAGGTTTCTTGTGCCGGCATCACTGCATTGAACTGCCTGTCCTGCCCTGTGACACCCTCAGTGCTTCCTCTCCTTGAGTGTGACCTGCTGATGATGACTTTTTCATGCGCTCCGGAAAGCTTCTTTGTGCTTGAAAATACCTTCCCGCTTTGTTTGCCGCCATCGCATTGTTCAGCTCCAGGCCGATACTATCTTCTCCTGCTTTCCAGCATTTTTCTAGTACCCTTGGGTGATGCTTGCACTGGGTGTGGGGGTTTTCTGAATGTCCGCAGGCAGGTTTTGCAGGGCAGATTTTTTTTGGCTGTCACCTCAGTCCCCAAAGGCCACTGCACTCCCTTGCCTCCGGCACTATCTCACCTCTCAATCTAGGGATTTTTCCAAACAATTGCAAAACCCATCGGGCTGGAGCTTTGCTTTCCAATTCCTTCCTGGAAACCTTGGGACGGCCTCACTGCCATAAGCTCTCTGCAAGCTCTAGGGCTTGATAGACAAGAACCATTAGGGCAATGTTGGTGCACGCATGAAGTGCACAAGCCCCATGCCACCAGCCCTGCTTGTCCTCTGTTTCCTAACCAGCTCAAGGGGAGCTTCACTGAGGGTCTTTGCCCCTCAGTGCCTTTGGCAGGCACAAAAGTGGTGAGACAGGGTTGTTGGCAGTGCTGCCATCCCCTCGACTTAACCGCCTTGAAACTCTGCCCTCTGCTTCTTGCTGAATGCTTGGAGTTGTCAGTGCTCCCTGTCTCTTGGCACAGTCCTTGCACAGGTCCTGGGACAGGAGCTGTGGCCAGGTGTTTGTGCTGGGGCTTTGCCGGGACACCGGCAGCTCACCAGGGCTCGGGTCCTCCTGCTGCTGACAAACAAGGGATGTGTTGGTGAGCAGCAAGCCTGGCTAGGGGAGCTTTGAGAGGGACATGTGTGAGCGAGTGTGCAATTCTGGGCCAGCTCTGGGTGATCTCTCCTGGCCTAGGGTATTTTATTTTTTTTTTACCCCCTGTGATAAGGCAGTGGCAGAGCTCCCATCCACTTGCTGCCATCCATCAGGCAGGAGCAGGCAGGAGCCAGCAGGAGCCAGCAGGAGCCAGTGACCGATTGCCCTGGCAATAAACACCTCTCTTTGCTATGAAACCAAATTGTGGCGAGCATGCTTCGTGGCCGGCTGCGGTTGCTCCTGTGGCATAGCTCTATAAACCATCAATCCACGTGTATTTTGGGAGGGTGAGCAGAGGCTTCGATGCTGGGCATTTCTGACCTGCTGGTGCCTCGTGTTTAATTGCTGCCTCCAGCTCTGCCTCAGCTGGAGCAAATAATACTTTTTTTTTTTTTTCCGTAATTTCCCCATAGCCTTCCTAGAAGAGCCATAGTGATGTTGGGAAATTGTGGTTACTACAAAAATAAAGTATCAGAGAGGGGAGGAAAAGTGTTTCCTCTGCTGGCAGATAAAGAGAATATTCACTGCCTGGCCTTGGAGCATCGTCCCTAGTGGGGATGCCATGATAGGGGTGAGCAGGAAGATGTGATGCTGTGGTGGGTGGTATGAGTTTTCAGCTGTGGGTCCAGGATGTCTCCATCACACCCCCATGGTTTGGGGGGCAACAGTCCCACTCTAGGGGGAGCTGGCTTTCCCTGGGGGCTCCCTTGCCTGGCACATGTGTCCTTGCTGAGCTTTGAAGCCAGCCTTGGCTGATGTTGTTGGTAGGATCAGGGAGATGCATGTGTTTCCACCTTTCCCATGTCTCAGGTTTGAGGCATCAGTGGTTTTTAATACGGGCAGGAAAACCTTCTCCAGGCTATGGGGTCCTTGTCCTCCACTGATGCTGGCATCAGCATCTTGCCCTCAGCAAGACCCCAAACCCTCCCCACATGGTGCATGAAGGACGTCGGTGCTGCTGCGGGGTGGCTGGGGCTTCCAAGAGCCATGGGCTGGAGGTGGGAGCGTGGGACCTCTCCTCCCCCAGCTCCATTCTGCCTGCGAGTCCCCATGACCCTCAAAGCCCAGCTCATTTTAAAATGGTTTTACAAGGCAGGAGGTGGATGGATCACGGCTGCCCTGTACCAGGAGCTGTTGGTACCCCGTGACCGCAGTGTGCCATCCCCAGCAGCACAGTTCCAGGGTCCTGGCTCAGATTCTGCATGGTGCAAAGCCCTCATCCAAATAACCAGAGTAACCCCAGCCCCGGGGCAGTCAGTGCTCCCTGGCATGGAAGTGCTGCCCTGGGATTTTTGGCAGGGCAGCTCGAGCCTGGAACAGGCCTGTCTCCATCCCCAGAGGCTGGTGCTCACCAGGGAACTTGCAGCCAAACCCGGGCCCAGTGCTGGGAGCATCCCTCGTGGGGAGCACTGCCAAGCTCACACGGGAAACACGCTGGGGCGAGTCCCAGGGGCTTGGCCTCCCCCACCAGCTGGGACATGTCACAGCTCCAGTAGGAGCTGGGGATGTTAACTCTGGCTTGCCGGGGCTCTGGCAGCCCAGAGGAGGCAAAGCTTTTGGGCTGAAGCTGTGAGATGCTCTTTGCTGTGTCTGAGTGCCCGGGAGGATGCAGGGATGCCTGAGGGGCTGCCCAGGAGGATGCAGGAGGGGATGCCCGAGTGGATGTAGGGCTGCCCAGGAGACCCTGTCCCTGTGGGGGAATCGAAACTTTCCCCAGCCAGCAAACCCTGCATGGGGTCAGTGCTAGTGACACCCACAGCAGGAGGAGCGCTTGCCCGGTGCCAGCAGTCTGTTTGGTGCACGTTGCCATGGCTGGCCAGCGTGGCCAGCAACCACAGGAGGAGGAGCAGGGCACTAACAACATAACTGCTGCATCCAACCCAACGGCAGTGCCCTGCCAAATTACCCGTTATCCTGAGGCTTAGTCAGGATCATTAATTATTTAAAGCATGTGGCATTTTTTCTTTGCCTCTTTAAACGTCATGCCTGTGGTGAAGTCATACATGTGAGCTCTTGCACAATCTTGTGACTCAGGGAGGTAGGGCTTTCATGGAAAGCAACCTCAGTGAGATGCAGGAGCCCTACCCAGGCATTGCTGTGGGTCACCAGCCTGCCCCAGGGTGGCCAGGGCAGGGGTTTTTAATGGGGTTTTATCCCCCGTCCTAAGCTCCATAGGTGGTTACACAGCACTCTGTGCAGATTTGGAAAGGAGAATCAGTTCCTCAGAGGTGAGATGAGCTAGGAGGGGGGGCTTCAGACACTTTAGGAACAGGTCCAGAGGCGCTGGGGTGACAGGGATGCAGGCAAGACCAGGCAGGCACTGCCCTTCCTCTGCCTCTACTCATACCTTGAGGGCAAATTGCCCTGTCCCATCCAGAGCTCACCCAGGAGACCTGCCTGGGTGCTGTGGGGTGCTGCTGGGCGCCAGGTGGCTCAAGGGGTTTGCGAGTGCTGTGCCTGGAGCATCTCTGGGTGCCATGCCCACTGGATGGGGTGCATCGTGGGTGCTATATGTGGACTTCTGGGGAAGGTGCCCTCAGGCTGTGCTTTTCCTCATCCTGCTGGAAGATGCCACAAGGCTAGAAGGCTACAGGCTGAGTCAGAAGCTGTGTCAGCTGGAGGACATTCCTGTGGGATTTGCTCTGGTTTGGGGTGTTCCTGGCTGGGCTGGGTGCCTTGGCACTTCCTGCAGACCCAGTCCCTGCAGATAGAGGCAATTTATCTGCCCAGGTGAAGCAACCATCCCTGGGAGGAGGCAAATCCTGCCCCAGTCACAACCCAGCTGATTAATGGGAGCCCCAGGGAGCAGATCAGCCTCTTGCCGTGGCTCCTGCCCAGGGGATTGCTGAGGAGCCTGGTGGCCTTCACTCTGCCTTTTCCCAACCTGAGGCTCCAGTGTTTCTCCCTCAATCTGCCACCAGGCTGGGGTGGAGGGTGCCAGGGCATCTTCTCACGGGGCCAGCACTTGGGGACGGGGTGAGATGTGCCACCCTGCTCCAGGATGTGGCTGCTTGGTGGGTTTGTTGTGGGCAGGAGAGTGACCTGGGGATATTGCATCCTCTGGGAGCGGGGAGGGCTGTGGTAGGCGCAGGGGCTCAGCCAGGCTGTCTGCATCCCCAGCTGGAGGACTGCACGCTGCAGGTCTCACCCTCTGGACACTACCTGGACCTCGACTTGTCCCTGCTGGAACAGAAGGATGACCTGGAGGGTTTCTATGAGGAGGTCAGGTGAGGCACATGGGGTGCCTGGGCCCTCTAGGGATTGCACATGGGGACCCACGTGGGTGTGAGCACTGTGTCAGGGGGTGAGGGGCCGTGGTGGTCCTGCTGCAGGCATTCACACAGCGTTTCCTCCCGTCCTAGGAAGGGGAGACGGCCAACGCTGATCCTGCGCACACAGCTCTCTGTCAGAGTCCACGCCATCATCGGTGAGTCAGGGCTGTTTCCTTCTCCAGGCTGGTGCATGTCCAGTGGCTTTTTGTGATGGAGGGAGGGAGTGGTACAGCCCAGGGCAGCTCCTGCCCCATAACCCCTCCTGGAGGTGCAGGGGACATGGGCCCCATGAGACTCGTGTGGACTCACGGGGTTAATCCCCTCCATCCTCAGAGATCGGGACTTTTGCCTCTTCTGCTGGGAGCCCACTGCCCGTTGCACATATTCTGGGTCATTCAAGCAAGCTCTAAATATAGTTTTGCAGGATACAAATAGCTCTTGCACAGCAGAAAGTGCTGCCACAGCTTTGGGAAGCCTGCTCAGAGGTCCTGCAAAATATTCAGGAGTCTTAAGCCTTTTTTCTCCCTAGTAGGGGAGAAGACAAGTACTGAGCAGAGCAATGCTGGCCGGGCTGCAGCTGAGTGATGTGGGAAAGGGGCAGGAAGGCCGGGGTCGGGGTCATGCTCTCTGCCAGCAGTTCCCAGGCTCCGGCTGAGCCCTGGGATGCTCTGCTTTACCTCTCAGCTGCTCTGACAAGCCGATAAGTGAGTGGAGGAGGCTGCTGGGACTTCGTGTTTTACAGAGCCCTCATCAGCATGTCTGGAGGGCTCTTTGGACAGCTCACTTTTGGCTTCTTCTCTTTAAGCCTGACCCAAATAGCTCAGGATGCTCAGATAACTGTTTTTGGATGCGGGAAGTGCTGGCTCTCGATGCCTTTGGTCTCCTTTGGCTTTCCGACTGCTCCGTGCTGGCTTCTGCCTGCAGGCACTGTCCCCAGGAGCATGTAGTCTCCATCCAGCCTTCAGCCCAGTGATCGTGCTTTTGTCCCTGAGCAGCTGGTGTCATGCTGCCATCCTTCCTGTCCCCATCCTGCATTTCTTCACAAGCCACGGGGCTGCCTGGGACTCCAGGACCGTGCCAGGGCTGTGCCTGTGAAGGGATGGCTAAAAGTAGCTCAGCCTCCTGCTCATGTTCCTGTTTCGTTTCTGCACAGGAAACCAGAGGGGATATTTATGTCATTGCTGGGCAGAAAAAAAAAAGGCAAAAAAAGGAAATAGGAAAGTGGCAGATCTGAAATAAGTAGTTGTGGAGCTGCAGCTGCTTCCGCCCTGCATGTCCCACAGCCGGGGACAACGCTGGTGTCCTGGGGTGACAGCACAGGGGTAAAGCAGTGATGTGGGGCTTTCCCAGACAGACGGGAGCATGTCAGAGCCCCACGTCAGCAGTGAGCCCCAACAGGTCAGGCCATCACACCGCCTCTCTCCTTTCCTTCCAGAGAAGCTGTACAACTCACAGGGGCCGGAGCTGCGGCGATCCCTCTTCTCCCTCAAGCAGCTCTTTCAGGTACAGTGATGCTGTCACGGTGAGGGGCTCGGGGGGGCTCCCCCGGGGCTGGCTGCCCACCCTGCCCCGCCACGCTGCAATAATGCCTGGCCTTCACCCCGCAGGAGGACAAGGACCTGGTGCCAGAGTTCGTGAACCTGGATGGGCTGACATGCCTGATCAAAGTGGGGGCAGAGGCCGACCAGAACTACCAGAATTACATTCTGCGGGGTTGGTATTTGGGAACGGGGCACCTCCCATCCCTGGGGAGGAAGGCTGGCACTCAGTGGGTGTGAGCCAGCGTGTTTGCCTGGGCTGCCATGCGGGCAGCTGCCAGACCTGGCCCTTGGTGTGGTAATGCTGCGCAGGAATGGGAAAGCCCTACCCTTGCTGCAGCCCTGCCTGCTGTGCCATGACCCTGCCTGCACTCTGTCTTACAGCCCTGAGCCAGATCATGCTCTTCGTGGATGGGATGCAGGGTGTCATCAACCACAATGAGACCGTCCAGTGGCTGTACACACTGTCGGGAAGCCTGGTAAGCCCCTGCTGCCCTTGGGGGGGCTGCCTGTGCCCCTGGCTGCACCCCTGCCTGGGGCTGTCCCCTTGCACCATCCTTCAGGAGCTTTACCCCACCGTCAGGCTTAGTGCCCTGGTACCTTTGGGTGTGTCAGGTCCTGCTCCCACCCATTTGGAAGTCACCCAGGGTCACCAGAGCTCCCTGTCCTTATGTGACTGTGCTTCTGGGCACAGAGCTTGAGTAAGGGGGTCCCTGGGTGCCTTCCCGGTGCCCCTTGGTCATCAGCATCACAGCTGCAGGCTGGTCCCTGGCCCCATGGCAAAGCCCCCAGCCTTGGGGCATGGGCACAGACACCCCCTCAGTGCCCTGGCATGGTGCTGGCATCTCCCTGCCACCGCTGCCATCCCAGTCACTGTCCCTTGCCCCAGTTTCGCCTGGTGGTGAAGATGGCGCTGAAGCTGCTGCTGGTGTTTGTGGAGTACACGGAGCCCAACGCCCTGCTCCTCATCCATGCCATCAACACCGTGGACCATGCAAGAGGTGGGTGCAGCCCCTGTCCCCCATGAAGTCCCTGCTGGGGATGGCATGTCCCCCCAGCCCATGTGTGGTCCCCCCCGCCCACGTGTCACCAGCACACGCTGCCTTTCCCAGGCGCCTGTCCGTGGTCCAACCTGATGGCCATCCTGGAGCAACGCAACGGGGCCGATACGGAGCTGCTGGTGTTCACCATGACGCTGATCAACAAGGTCTGGGGGTGGGGGGGTGGCAGGATGTCCCTGCGATGCCATGCTGGCGGGGCTTGGCATGGGTCACACCGGTGCCAGCAGTGTCCCTCTGGTCCTGCTCAGACGCTGGCAGCCCTCCCGGACCAGGACACCTTCTACGATGTGACGGACTGCCTGGAGCAGCAGGGCATGGAGCGTGTGGTGCAGCAGTACCTGGGCAGCAAGGGCACTGACCTCGACTTGAAGCAGCAGTTTGCACTCTATGAAGTGAGCGGGGCTCCTGTGGGACCCAGCCACACGCCATGTCCCGTGGCAGCAGGGAGGGTGGGAGTGTGGGGTGGCAGGGGTGCCATGCCTCCCCCCGACCCCTTTGCAGAGCGCTCTCAAGCTGGAGGATGGTGTGGAAGAGCCGCCCTCAGGGGGCCGCAAGGAGCGGAGGAGGACAGATGAGAGCCGGCACGGGTGGCGATCCCAGGGCAGCTGCCAGGAGCCTGGCCCTGAGTCCCCTGGCACCCCAAAGGAGCCCCCCACCAAAGACACCCCAGCTGTCCCCGTGCCAAGCAGCCCAGCAGAGTAAGTGTGGCTGAAGGCGGCCCACGGTGGGGATGCCTCCAGGATAGTTAAGATGCTGAGACATGATGTGAGCAGCACTTGGGTTCGTTCCCGGTGCAGGGGCAGAGGGCAGCTCTGCAGGACCTGCTCTCAGTCCCTGTCACCTCTTCTTGCAGACCCTGTCCCATCAGCATGTACAACAGCATGTCCAGTGTGCAGCTAGCCCTGGCCTCCCCCCTGGCTGAGAAGGAGCAGCCCCCAGGCCTGGGCGAGCGCAGCATCTACAAGTAAGCAGCCAGGAGGGGCTGGGTGCAGGGGGTGTCCCCCTGGGGTGGCAGTGGATGCCCCAGGAGCGTGAGGTGCACCGTGCACCTGGGGGAAACAGGGTCTGGGCAGGCACTGGGACTGGAGAGAAGTGTGATGGGTGAGCAGGTGTCTGAGGGGGTCTGGCCAGGGGCTCCAGGGCATCTTTTGGGCGCACACAGCTCTGCTCCAGCTCCTCTTCACTCCTCCTTTCTGCCCACGCTTGCCCTCTCCTCTGCCTACTCTTTCTATCTTTCCTTTTGCAGGCTGCACCAAACTGCCCCTGTCTGGTAAGTGCCTGGGCTCTGCACGCGTGTGCTCCCTCCCAGGGTGATGCTCCAGTGGGAGCGGGCACTGCCCTGCCCCACTTGCTGCCCCTTGCACCCACCTTGCTGCCCCCAGTCCTTTTCACTCCCCTCCATGCCCTGCCTGCGGGACCCCAGCCCTCACCCACCATCACCAGCATCCCCCATGGGGTGATGACACCCTCTGATACCCCACTTCTGGGGCGAGGTGTCCCTGCTGGGGGTGGCACGGCCCACCCTGCAGCTGACAGGGCACTGGCATCACCATCCTGGTGGCAAACTGGGTGGCTCTGGTTGGAGGTGGACGGTGCCCCATTTCACCAGCACCCAATGCCATGTAGTGCCAGGGCAGGAGGAGACTTACTGGGGCTCTTCTGGCTCCCCATGAATCCCAGGACCATGGGGTGATGGTGGGACGTGGGTCCTATGCTGGAGGGCTTCCAGGCAGGTGCATGCAGGAAGCACGAGCCCCGGGGGGCTGCCACCAGTGGGGGCTAACCCCTGTTTTCCCTCAGGCGGGAGGATGCCCCCTCCTTGCATGGGGACAAGCCTATTTTGAGGAAGTTTGAGTAAGTAAAGGCATGCGTGTGTCTCCAGGCATGCGCTTCCTTGGGCCAGTGCCTGGCTGGAGGCATCTGGGCTCCAGCCACGCAGGGCATGAGGAGCAGGAGGGTCCCTGCGAGTCTCTGCCTGGGCATCCTCCTGGGTTTTGCAGCTTTTGGACAAGGTCGCAGTGAGCACCAGGTCCCTTGGGACCAGCAGGTGATGGTGGCACCCTGATGGCATGAGTCTTTGGTTCCCATGGGGCTGCAGCATCCCTGTTCCCAAGCCGTAGTGGCATCACCTGTCTGCAGGGCTCAGAGGAGGTTGAATCCTCCGGGTCCCCGCTGTGGTGTGGTCAGCGCAGGGTGTTTCCATTGCAGGGCTGACTGTGCAGTGTGGCCTGGCTTCATTTGCCCACTGTCCCCACCCCTGCCTTGCTCCTGGCCAACGTCCTCCCCTGTCTCGCAGAGCTCGCTTCTTGGAGAACCTGGCTGCAGCTCAGAAGGAGAAAATCTCTTCCATGGCCAAGGGACGGCACGATGTCCTCAGCGATGCTGCGCTGGAGCATCCTGCTGGTCTCGCGTGGGAGAGGGACATCAACACCCCTGAGCCTGGGATGGAGCCACCCAGCATAAGTAGGTGCTGCTGGGGTGTGTGTTCCCAGATCTGGGCTCATTGTGGTCCCTGGGGTGGGTATTCATGGCTCCTCTGCCCCCACACCATGCCTGTGACACCCAGAGCCATAGAAGAGCTGGGTGGCACCTCCCCATCCCCCTCCAAACGCCAGCATCCAAGCACACCCCACCAGGGAGCAGGACCCCAACTCTACATGCAGCCCAGCAGCACTTGCTCCCTGCAAGCGGGCTGCCCCAGCCTCTCCCCCTCTCCCTGCAGGGTCTCGCCTGGCTCGGCCAGACACCACCGACTCCTGCAGCACCATCTCCTCTGACACCAAATTTATGCTGGACATGCTTTATGCCAAGGGGTCTTCAGAGCCAGGGAGGGAGAAGGTTTTCCCCGAGGTCCCCTTGTCCCCCTTGGTCCAGGGTGAGGTGGAGATGGACGCCGAGGGAGGTAGCAGCCAGGAGCAGGAGGGTGCCTGGCTCCATAGCAGGGCTCCAGATGGGCCAGTGGCCAGTGCCCATGCCAAGCTGGCACGTGCCATGTCCAGCGTAGATGCCGAGACACACACACAGAAGCTGGAGAACACCAGGATGATGCCCATCAAGAAGGACATGGAGCTGACATGGGAGCGCCTGGAGGGCAGCCCCGTGCAGCTGAAGATCAAGGACCTGGACTTCACTGATTTGGCCGAAGAAGAAGACTTTGACATCCTGGACACAGGGCCTGTGGCCAACAGCTCCTTCCTCCCTCCTGCTATCGAAGCAACGAGGGCTGGAGCTCTCATGGTTCCCCCTCCACCTCCTGGAGTCCCTGGCTGCCCACCCCCACCAGGGCCGCTAGGCCTCTCAGCAATGGATGGCCCCTCCCAGGCCAAGAAGAAGAGGACAGTGAAGCTCTTCTGGAAGGAGCTGAAGCAGCTGGATGGTACTGTGGGACCGAGCAGGTTCGGTCAGGCAACACTGTGGGCATCCCTGCAGAATGTTGAGGTCAATGCTGCCAAGCTGGAGCATCTCTTTGAGTCACGGTCAAAGGAAGTTCCAACTTCAAAGGTACCAGTGGGCTGGCACTCATTAGCCAAGGGGACTTGAGGTGTGGGAGGAAGGTTGTCAGTTCCTCTGGGGACCCTAGGCATGAACTGTCACCCCTACCCTATGCTGAAGATGGGTACGTTCAGCCCGGAGGCCCGGTGGGGATGTTGATTGTTTGGCTCACCCTGATCAGCTCCCCATTTCCATGGTGTTTTCGTGACGGTGAGCCCTTTGCCTGGCTGTCCCCATCCATCCTGTCCTCTTTGCAGAAAGCCATTGATGGGAAGAAGGTGGTGGTGGTGCTGGACCCCAAGAGGAGCAATGCCATCAACATTGGCCTCACGGTGCTGCCACCCATGCACATCATCAAGACAGCTGTGCTCAACTTTGATGAGTTTGCAGTCAATAAGGAAGGGATTGAGGTGGGCATGAGGGAAGCTTGGCCTCTTTGAGGTTCTTTTATGGGTCATTTCCCCTGGCCAGGAGGCCTCCGTGGACTGCCAGTCAGTCCTGGGGTGACACAGCCCATGGTGACATGTCTGGAGTCTGACACATCCCTCTCTGCCTGCTCCAGAAAATCCTGACAATGGTCCCAACCGAGGAGGAGAAGCAGAAGATCCAGGAGGCCCAACTGGCCAACCCTGATGTGCCCTTGGGCTCTGCAGAGCAGTTCCTGCTCGCCCTGTCTTCTATCAGCGACCTCACAGCCAGGCTCCAGCTCTGGGCCTTCAAGCTGGACTATGAGAGCCTGGAGCAGGTACCTGTGTACCCCCTCTGCCCCCTGCCCTCCCCCTGCTGCCAGTCCCAGCAATGCTGGGCCAAGTGTGTTCCTGGTGGGGACCAGCCATGTCCACTTACAGGAGGTGCCATCCTGGCTGGGGACAGGCTGCAGGTCACCAAGGCAAACATTGGCTTGGGTTGACCATGAGGTGGTTTTCCTCAAGGGCAAGGCCGACTGCTGAAGGTCCCAAGGGAGAGGGTGGCCAAGGGGTCTTACTGCCTCTTTCCTTACCCAGGAGATTGCAGAGCCACTCTTTGATCTGAAGGTGGGCATGGAGCAGCTGGCCAGAAATCACACCTTCAAGTGCATCCTGGCCACGCTGCTGGCCATGGGCAACTTCTTGAATGGCTCCCAGGTGAGGAGCAGGGTGTGGGGGGACGTGGCCTGTCTTGAGCGCTGCAAGGACAGGACCAGCCACGGTACATGGGTACCCAAGAGGGACCATGGAAAGCCTGAGGTGGCACCTGAGGCTGGGTGGTGCTGGTGGGGTCTGTGAACTGGAGTTCTGCTGGAGGAGGGATGGAGAGGCCCTGCTGAGTTCGTTGGGGTTTCAGAGCAGAGGCTTTGATCTGGGCTACTTGGAGAAGGTCTCAGAAGTGAAGGACACAGTGCACCGGCAGTCCCTGCTCCACCATCTCTGCCAGATGGTGGTAGAGAAGTTCCCAGAAACCACTGACCTCTACTCAGAGATTGCCTCCATCACCCGCTCTGCCAAGGTGAGACAAGGCAGATGACACCTGGGCAACGCAAGGGTGTGGGTCCCGTGACTGCCCATCTCCGCCGGCGTGACCGAGGGCTGACATCTTTCTCTTCCAGGTTGACTTTGATGAGCTGGCCAACAGCCTGATGCAGCTGGAGCGGAGGTGCAGGACCTCCTGGGACAACCTGAAGGTGATTGCCAAGCATGAGACCAAGCCAGTGCTGAAGAGCAAGCTGACGGACTTCCTCAAGGACAGCACCCAGCGCATTATCGTCTTGAAGGTGGTGCACAGGCGTGTCCTCAACAGGTTGGTGACTCGAGGTCCTGGGGATGCAGTGAGAAGGCTGTGGTCCTGTTGATGGCACACTGTGACCAATGTCCCTGCAGGTTTCACTCCTTCCTGCTGTACCTGGGGTACCCGGCGAGTACGGCACGGGATGTGAAGGTGACTCCTATCTGCAAGCTGCTGCGGGAGTTCGCCCTAGAGTATCGCACCTGCTGGGAGCGCGTCCTGCAGCAGCAGAAGAAACGGGCCGCCCACCGTGAGCGCAACAAGACCCGGGGTCGGCTCATCACTGAGGTACAGGGACGCTCAGCTAGCTGCCACCCCCAGGTGATGTCCCCCAGGGTCCCTGATGCCCACTTCCTCCCGCTGCAGACCGAGAAGTTCTCCGGCATTGCTGAGAGCACTTCGTCCCCCGCTGTGGTGTCCACCAGCCCTGAGGAGCAGATGGAAGCAGGTCACGAGAGCATGAAGAGCCTGCTGACGTCCCCCACGGACGCCCCTGCCCGCCGCAGCCGGGCCAGCCGGGGTAGGAGCGGGGTGGCAGAGGCACCCAAGGCTTGCCCAGCTGGCTGGGCATGGCAGATGCCAGCATGCCTGTTGTCCCCATGCAGGGACAGGGCATGCCACTCCAGCACAGGGCTCTCCAGCCCAGGAGGATGTTCCCAGCTCCCCAGACGATGCTTCAGATGAAATCATGGACCAGCTGGTGAAATCAGTGACTCACAACACCAACCCCCGGCCCTGTGCCAACAAGGAGCGCAGGAGGTCCCGTGGCAATAGGAAGTCCTGTAAGACCCATCCCTGTCCCTGTGCCTTGGCCCATCTCTGTCCCCATGCTCTGCCCCTGTCCCTGTATTCTCTCTCAGCTCTGTGGCCCCGCTCCCATGCCCTGTCTCTGTACTCTGTCCCATCTCCGTGTCCCTGTCCCCATGCCCTGTTGCATCTCCATCTTCCCATGCTCTGCCCAGTCCCTGTACTCAGTCCTGTCTCAGTGTCCCTGACCCCATACACTGTCCCACCTCTGTGGTCCTGTCCCTGTACCCTGTCCTGTGGCCCTGCCCAGATACTCTTTCCTATCTTTGTGTCCCTGTCTCATCTCTGTCCCTGTGTCCTGTCCCATCTCTGTTCCCATGCTTTGTCCCCATGCTTTGTCTCATTTCTGTGTCTTTTTCCCCATGCCCTGCCTGGCTCCTTCCCCCTGACCACCTCCCATGTTGAGCCCACCAGGCCACAGCAGGTTTCTTGAGACCAGAGCATGCCACAGCACCCCACTGCCACCCCTTCATTCCCCAGCATGCCAGGGTCACTGTGTCTGGGTAGACCACCAATGCATGGGGACACTGGCAGCCAGCGCTGCTCATGCTGCCAGTGCCACCTTCTCTTCTTCCCGCAGTGAGACGAACACTGAAGAGTGGGCTCAGCGATGACCTGGTGCAGGCGCTGGGCCTGGGGCGGGCACCCGGCATGGAGGTTTGAGGGGTGAAGGGGGCTCGTGCTGCTCCCCATCGCCGGGCAGCCCCCAGGGCAGGATGTGGCAGCAGCTCCTGCTCCAGGACTGGCACGCTCTGCACCCTCGGTCTTGCCTTGCTTTTCCGTTTTGGCCTCCAGCTCCTGGAGGTGCAGGCAGCAGGATGGGAGTGATGCCCCAGAGCTGCTCCATGATGGCCGGGATGGAAGATGCTCAGCGCCCATGTGTGGGTGTGGAGGCTCGGGGTTCACCTTGTCAACAGTATTAGAGGGGTCAAGGGGCTGGACCCAGACCACCTCCGGGTGGCAATAAAGTGATCTGACACACTGCTGGCGTCCCTTGTCCCTGCACCTGGGTCACCTCACTGCTGGGCTGGGATGCTGGAGGCTCTTGATGCTGTGGGCTGGAGCAGGCAGTGCCAAGGGTGGTGGCAAGAGGGAAGGGGTGATGGTCCCTCCAGCATTCCTGGGGAAACCTTTGCCATGGTCCTGAGCAGGACCTGCCTGCTGCTGCAGCTGTCCCAGGGTTGACTGTGCCTGGGGAGCTCAGTATCCCCATCCCCTGCAGATTCCCAGAGGCTGGGGTGCTGTGGTACTCCTCCCTGGGCCAAGCCAGCATTCCCCTTGCTGCCTCCCCAGCCCTGCTGCCCAGAGCAAGCATGTGGCTGCAGCAGCCAGCCCTGTGACCTGAGGGCATCATTATCCCTCCCAGGGACAGTGCAATCCCCTCTGTACTGGGACACCCGGGGAGACCCTGCCAGAAGGAGCAAGGACTGCTGCCAGGCTCAAGGCTGCATGCTCAAGGGCGGGAGCCACAGCACAGTAAAATCAAAGAGAATGTGGCCGGCCTCACCTCTCCCTTACAAACCTCTCCTGGGGGATTTTAGCCAGACCCAAACCTGAGTCTGAGGCAGGGTTTCTCTCCCAATGTGGGTCCAGGGGGCTTCCTGCAAACCTGGCCCTAGCCAAGTTGCAAGCTTTGGAAACCTGCCTGTGCTTGGCAGAGATGGGCTGCCTCATGGTGGAAATACAGCAAGGGCAGCATCTGCCTGTCCCACTGGGAGATGTCCAGGCAGGAACATGCCACCTCCTGGCCCAGTGTGGCTCATGCCAGCATGGGCATGGGTTAAAACCCACGCTGGGTGCTGGCTGCAATGCTCCCTGTGGGTGCTAGATGGTGGGTGGGTACCATTTCTGAGCATCCCCCTCTGCCAAGCTGCAGTGCTTTGGGCACCATCACCCATGGCAGAGGCTTTTGAGAACTCTTGTCACATCATCCATCATGGCAGCTCCACCTTGGTGCTGCCTCCAGCCCTGAATCCCACACAGCAGGTCTCTGGCTTTCAAGGAATGAAGAAAAACTCCACTGGGCAGGGAAGCTTCACCCTCTCAGCTAATCTCTACACATGGTTGTCCCTCTCCTGCGAGGCTGGACCCGCCAGTGGCCACAGAGGAGCTGTGCAGTGCCAGCCTGCCCCAGCTTTTGAGGTGCCTGCGATGGCCCCGGGGTGGCTTTGGGGACAGTGGGATGCCAGGTCAAAAGCTGCAGGTGTTCCAGAGATGCCCCAAGACATGATCTGCCTCTTGTCCCCTCAGGGTGCTTGACTTGGGTCCCCAAAGAGAGGATGAAAAGATCATGAAAGATGACACTGAGCTGCTTGGATGCACAGCAGGAAGGAGAAAAGGGTAGAGAAGCGTCTGCCTGACCCCCTCCACCTGCTCTAGGTACCTAAAGTGACATTATACTTGTGATAACCCCAGGACTGTCACTCCTGAGGGACCACTGGATGAACCTGAGGCAGGATACCAGTGAATACACACACCCCCCCCAACCCCGCACTGTTTGGTGGCACTTGGGACAGTTGCGTCCCCAGCGAAGGCCTCCACCAAGCTGTTTATTTTTTTCCAGCTCGAGTTTGGGGTTTTTTTGCAGCCTTGGTGATATTTCCAGGATTGCCGGCCCAGCCCCGGGCACACGCTGCCCTTGAGCGGCGCCTGAAGTGCTTGGCTTGGCCGTCGCAGAGATGACTTATGCCAAAACACCACCAGGCCGGGGCGGCCTCCCCGGGAAGGAGAGGGGGTGGCAGGATGCCGGGGGGCCTCTTAGCGAGCGGAGGCAGGTCCGTGGGCTGCTGGGTGGTGGGGGC
>NW_020799113.1:18961130-18966852 GCF_003259725.1 Athene cunicularia | reverse complement strand
GGCCCGGGGCACGGGTGGCCCCGTGGGCGGTGTCAGCAGAGCCAGACCTGGGGCGCTGCACCCCCAGGAGGACGCTGGCGGTGGGATGAGGTGACCCTGCCGGGGCACCTCGCAGCACCTCCACCCCTGTCCACGCCCGGGCTCAGCCCCGGTGTGTGGCTCCCGGACACGCCAGCCCGGGGCCACCAGCTGTGTCCTGCTGCCACGAGGGGGCACGGCGGCCACGCGCATGGCGAGGCCACCCGAACCGACGCTTCAGGCGCTCGCCCGCGGCCCTTCGGTTCTCTGGTCTCCCCTCCCCGGCACCCAGGGGGGCTGCACCCTGCTCCCCCCCCGCGGCGGGACGTCCTGCCATGCCTTCGTGTCCCCGGTGAGATGACAGCCGTGTCCTTGGTCCCGCCGTCTGGCTGGCTGGCGGGGACAGGCTCCCGGCCCCCCGCGCTTGGCTGTCTCTCCAGCCCTCGGCCCTGGCCCCCAGCTCACCCTGGCCCCCTTCCAGGCAGGGGCGGGGGGAGCTGGGGGCAGCGAGGACGAGCCCGGCTTCACTTGCTGTCACATCTACCCTCTTCTGTAGCACTTTGGTGGTGGAGACCCGCTCCTACCCCCTCCAGCGCCTGTGCTGGAAGATGTCCCCTGCCCCCTTCATCCCACCCTGTCAGCCCTTTCCACAGGACTGTCCCAGCGCTGGGTCCTCTTTGCTCCACGCATCAAGGTCGGCTCCAGCCTCGTGCTGCATGGGCATGTCCCCACTGCCATCAGTGGGGACCACCTGTGGTCCTGGGCTCATGGTTGCCATGAAGCCCCACCACCTCACACGAGAAGCACCATTCCCACCAGGGATAGCACAACCCCACCTTTGTTCGTGAGTTGGAGCCATCCAGAACGCGTCTTGTAAGCCCTGGCCACCTTCCAGTAGCATCATGATGATCTGCCCCACTCCAAATTCCTCTTGCTGTCTCAGCTGGAGGACTCCTCCTCCACCTCCTGGCCCCAACCCTCTTGAGCAATCCCAGGCTGGCAACATGCTCTGTTCTGCAAGCTCCTTCCCCAGCAGGACAGAAACACAGGACAGGAACCAGGTCACAGCCGCTGTGACCTACTGCCCTCTCCCCTGGGGGAAGAGGCGGCAGGATGTCACCTGGACCGTGGCCCAGTTGGATTCCCCTGAGATCTGTCTTGTGGCCAAGGAGGAGCAACATTTCCTTTGTCCCCATCACCCTAATATCGAGGTAGAAACCCTGTGATGAGCGCAGAAGAGACAGGCAATGGGAGGGTGACGCTGGCCTGGCAAAGCAAGCCTGGCACGGGCACCACACATGCCCAGGGAGATTGGGGATGCAGAACACCAGGCATCAGAAGAGCTGGGAGCACTTTGGAGGGTCACCGAAGGAGCAAGGTGCCTGCAGCCCAAAAGCAGCTCTTGTTTGGAGAACTGTGGTGCAGAAAGGCTGGCTGGCGGAAGGGGATGCCAAGGCTGTGTGGGTGAGTGGGCACAGTGACATGGGTCCTCACTGGGAAAGAAAACCTCAAGGTCAGGCTGGGGAGCAGCTTCCCAGAAGGTGAAACCTCTCCTGAAGCCATGAATGTGGCTGGAAGCAGAGCTGTGTTTTGTAAATACCTGGGGATCCTGCACAGCCTGAAAAAAACAAGTCAGAGGCAGGAATTTTCCAAAGACAAGGAGATTCGTAAAGAGCCAGATCTGGGGTCAGGGTTCAACTGGATGCTCCATGCTGCCAGCAATGCTGTCCTGAGGAGCAGCTCTGGTACTCCCTGAAGTAGCTGCTCCAGCCACAGCACCCCAGGAGCAGAGAGGCCCTGCCAGGAGCTGGGGAGAGGTTTGGGCCGTGCCCACCATCCAGCCAAGGTGCGTGGAACCCCCCAGCAGATGGAGGATCAAAGCCTGGGACTCAGGCTGATCCCACCAACTGCGATGCACAGGATGATGGGCACAAGTTATTGCCTGTGTTTTACAGCAGCAAAACATAAGGCAATCCCCCCAAAAATGTCCTTGGCCATGGCCCAAGGTGAGTTGGGAACAAAGGGATGGAAAATCCTGTGGGCAGAAGGGGAAGAAGATCCGAGCACAAGGAGTTAAGGTGGCCCCTTGGGTGGCTATGGCTCAGCTTGACCATGTCATGGGAGGTGCCCCCAGGCTGAGCTTTGGTAGACCCAGTTTCTGTGTCCTGGGCTTGGGGAAAGATCACGGGGACATTAAAGTGTTGGGTGTAGGAAAGGCTCCCTAGAGCTGAGCCTGGCTTAACTGAATCACAGCCATCTGAGTATCTGCCCTCCCCAGAGAAGAAAGCCACGATAAGAGAGCTCCCACTCCAGCAGCAAAGTCAAACCAGAACCAGTAGAACAGCACAAGTTCAGTGGCAGGACACAAATATTTGATGCTGGGAGTAATTAGTCACTGTCCTCTGCAAGATGCTTTGGGTCAAAATGAGAGTTCATTCCATTATAAATGAGAGTGCAATGGCCTTTGTCACCCCTGAACTGTCTCTGGCCCCAGATGCCAACAGGCTCTAGTGTCCCATCTCTTCACCGCAAAGAAGGATGGACCCAGGTCCATTCCAAGGGCTCTTTGAGGACATGGTGTGCGAGAGAAGGACCCCCACCTGCTTTAGTTAGCAAGGGACACTTCCAGCATCCCCTGTCCTGTGGGCTCGGTGGCCCATGGTAGGTATGCAGCCCATAAGTGACATTCAAGGGAGTCCCAGCCCCATGGTCCCCTCTCCTGAGACAACTGCTCCCAAGGAAAGACTATACCCTGTGGCCTGTGTGAGGAAGCAAATGCTGGCACAAGTCTCTGTCAGCACTGAACAGACAAAAGTCCCCTGTTAGGCACTTGCCTGGGTGGTGTTTCCTAAGGAGATAATAGCCGTGGAAGAAGGACTTGCTGTTTTGGAGAAGATTAAGTACCTGTGGGAACAGTGTGGATGAATCACATCCCTCATGGGCTTAGAGCCCCTGGTAATGGCTTATGGCACTTCAAAAACAATGTCATGAATCTTCCGCAGATGAGATTAGGGAGTAGAACAATTATCTCAAAACCTGTTAGTCATGGGAGGCTCCACAGAGCTGAAGGAACAGCCTAGGGCAAGGGGAGCACTAGGAAGATGTGGTGTCCCCCCCAGGAACCTGAGTGACCAACCCCAGGAAGGGTGTGGGGGGTGGCCGTGGTCAAACCAGCCCCGCTTCCCCTGACAAAGGTGAACTGTAATTAGCAGAACGGGTACAGAAGAGCTCAAGTAGGTCAAAAGGTAATGGGGCTATCACCAGTCGTCTGGGAGGCACCCTTCGGTGTTGAGCAATGGGAATATGAACAAAGCCAGACACTGTCTTCAAAGGAATAGCCACCAAGGTCACCCTAACCGCAGGCTGGCCTTTTGGGGAAGAGCTGGGGAACAGCCAGGGCCAGCAAAGGGTCCTTGTGGTCCAGTCGCACACCACTGGACCTCTTGGTGAGAGTATCCATGGAAAGCCCTGCCTGCAGCTGCCAGAGCACACCATGGTTATCTACAACACCTCTTGAGGTGTCCCACAAGCAGGGCATCCTGAGACCATGTGTGAGGAACTCTGTAAGGGACAGATGAATTGACACCTCTCAAGAGGATGCATGAATTCAGGTTGCAATTTTGGGAATGGCCACATCTACCCTTTGTGAAACACCATCATCAGTACAGACTCCACGTCCTGGCTGTCCCTTTAAAACCCCCTATCCCTGACCCCTCTCCCTTGCATACCCCGGCAGCTCTGGCTTAGCCGGTGCAGTGAGGGATGCTCTCTCAGGAGGCCACTTCTTTGGAAAACAACCTTTCTCCAACGGGATTTTTCAAACCCTGTTGAAGTGATGAAGTAAAGAAGTTTAACAGGATCCTCTTCAGAGCCCAAGTCCCCCCAGGCTCTGCCCTGCGGCCACCTCTATTGTTTTCACTGAGTTCAGTAGTCCAGTGCCACAAGTGAGAGGATTCCTGCAGGACAGCCCGCAGTCACGCTGTTGGGAACATCCCTCCTGCTCCTCTACCTGGCCAGCATTCCCCTGCCTGGAAGAGCTGGGCTGTGAACCCAGCCGGGTCCCATCACCGCACCCTGGCAAAACCACCCCAGCCTGTTTGACATTGCACTTCTGCAGCACTGCCGCCACCATCACTGCTGATGAAATGTGTTTTTATGCTGGTCCCACAGGTTGCTAGTTTCCAAGAAGGATGGCACAGGCATCTGCCACCGCTGTGCCAGGGCTAGCAGGGTCTGACAGGGGTGGCCAGCACTGAAGGCAGCCTGGCAGGCTTCTCTGGGATCGGGGGCTAGTGTTGATCCTGGCCCACGACAACCTCTCGCCCTCCACAGAGAGGGCACCAAGGGTCAGGCCCACGGCAGGGACGCACTAAGGATCACCGAGTACAGAGACTTGGTGAAATATTAAAGCAGGTACTTAATAAGGTGAGCCCAGCGGCAGCAATTACCCTATGTAATAAACCTGGAAAGGAGAGGACTTTGTCCCCCTGGCCGGGGCGGTGCAGGGTACTCCTGCCGGTGCTTGCCGGAGGTGGCACGGTCCTGGCACCCAGCGTGGCATGGCAGCGCTTCCCTCGAGCATCGTGGCACTGGCCGGGGCGAGCCAAGAGCTGACCTTGCCATGCCGCAGCCCCAGAATAACGTGGGTAGCTGGGTGCCTGCTCCAGGTGGCAAACAAAGAACGGGGTGCTGAGGAATGGTTTGGGATCACCCAGAGGTCATTAGACCCACACTGTAGGGAGCAGCTGGGGAGGGGTTCATACCTTCCCTGCCCCCTCTGGGCACCGGCAGAAACCTGAGCGCGACTGGCCAAGGCGCCAGGACACAGGTGGCACGTGGCCAGCGCCCCTATGGTGCTCCCCTGGCAGACAGGCAGGTCCTGGGGACACCACCCTCCCTGGGGGGAGATTGCGCCCTGGGGTCCCGCTGCCCGTGGGATGAGGGCACTGGGGACACTGCTTCTGGCTCTGGCAGCGGGCAGGGGAGCCGCTCTCCTGACAACGGGGCTGAACACTCTGCTTGACATGGGCACTGAGCCAAGCCAGGCTGGGCTGAACCAAGCCAAGCTGAGCTGTGCCAAGCAATGCCATGCTGAGCTGAGCTAAGTTCAACCTAGCTGAGCTGAGCTGTACCTACCTAGGTGGCATGATGTCCCGAGCCATGCTAGACTGAGACGAGCCAAACCAAGCTGTCAAACTGAGCTGCGCCAAGCTGAGTCGAGCTGAGCTGTGCCTGCTTAGGTGGCTGATGTCCTGAGCCATGCTGAGCTGAGCCAAGCCAAGCTGTGCTGAGCTGAGCTGTGCCTACCCAGGTGGCATCATGTCCTGAGCTGTCCTGAACCAAGCTGAGCTGAGCTGAGACAGGCTGCAGGTGGCATGATGTCCTGGGACATGCTGAGCTGAGCTGAGCTGTGCCAAGATGAGCTGTCCCTGCCTGGGTGGCATGAGCTGTGCTGAGCTGAGCTGAGCCGAGCCGAGCCTTGCTTACCTAGGCAGCACAACGTCCCGAGCCGGGCTGAGCTGAGCCGTGCTGAGCCGAGTCACCGGTGTCAGTGTCCTGCTGGGTTCTGGGCTGCCGGTGCCAGCCCCACTCCCCCAGCGTGTGCCCGGGGGATGTGTGCGGGGGGGATGGGTGCCTGGGGGGCGCCGGTGGGATGGGCGCCGGCGGGATGAGGGGGTGCCTGGGGGTGCCGGGCCGCTCCCGG
>NW_020799113.1:18950697-18961080 GCF_003259725.1 Athene cunicularia | reverse complement strand
GGTGGGGAGCAGGCGCCCGGCCGGTACCGCGACCTGAGTGCTGCCCCGCGCCCCGGGGCGGAGCGGTGGCCCGGCCACGGGCTTCCCCGCGCATCCCTCCTCCTCCTCCACGTCCAAGCAGAACTAGCTGGGCTGTACCTGCTGTTGCCCTTGCCCCGGAGCTGGGAGGCTTGAGGGAGCGGTGTTGGCCCCCACAAGCAGCTCCTTGGCTCGAGCGTCGACCACCCATTGCAGCGCGATGCTGGGAGCTGCTTCCTCCAAAGGCTGGGACATGGGATTGGACATGTGGTGGGGCTGGCGCGGAGCCGGACCACTGCTTTGGGAGCACCTCGGCTGGCCCAAGGGCTGCCCTCCCCTCCCCTCTGGAGCCACGCTTGTTCTTAGAAAGCTTCTCGGGACATCTCTAGAGGCTACAATGAAGCTGGCTACCCGGGGCTGAGCACCACTGCTTCATCCAGAGCTCTGTCCCAGGAGCCGCTGGGTGCAAGTGAGGCTGTTCCCCCTTTTTGCAGGGGTATCTGGGAAGTGATGCTCAGCTGCTGCCCACCCTGTCTTTGGGCTGCCAGGCACAGAGCCTCTCTGTGGGGAAGGTGGCTCTGCAGGAGCTGTGCTCTCTGCTTGGGCTTTGCACAGCTCTGCCTTGGTGGCTGAATCTCTTTAGGCTATCTCAGTACACAAGTGCTTTTCCCACTCCTTCCTCCTGGCAGTGGGACCGGAGGATGATGAAGGTAGCAGGGGCCAGCAGGTGCTTTGCTGTGATGATGGTGGCAGCGACCGGGTGAGGAGGAAGCCCTAGGGCCAGGGTGTTATTGCTGCAGGTGTGCTGGGAGGGTGCTGCTGGCTCCGCGTGGATATAGAGGGGAGGGAAACCTGTGGGCATGACCTTGGTGGTGTTCCCAAGGACAGGAGCCTGCATCCTGGTGGTAATGTCTGGGCTGGGCTTGGAGATCCCAAGTTGGAGAAAGTGCTTTGTGTGTTTCCTGAAAAACTGAGTCTTGTGATGAGAAGAGGTGAGAGCTGGGTCCCCCATTCAGCTTGAAGGGCTCTGCGGTGCTGATGGGAAGCAGAGAAAGGTATCTCTGGAGGAGGAAACTTGGAAGAGCAAGGCAGCAGATGAATGAATGATTCAACCCAGCGAAGGTCAAAGCTGTGGTGCGGCAGGGTTGCCTGGGGAGGAGATGTCTGACAGCCATGTGCTAGCAGGTGCCCTGTGGCACACCAGGTCAAGCCAGCCCTGGCGCTGTGGCATTGCCTATATAATTAGTGAGTCAGTGGCTGGAACAAGGTGTTCTTGCCCCGGTGCATTGAGGTGACACCTCTGCAGCTCTGGTGTGTTTGCTCTTGGCTGTAAATACTTTGTGGTTTTACAGGTTCGAGGCGCAGCCTGCGGTGCGGGATTGGTGTTTCCTTACTGTTGCACCAGCAGATGCCTGCCAAGGGGCAGATGGGAGGGCTGCTCTGCCTGGGATGGCATCCCTTGATTGGGTATTTGCATAGTAATTAGCCTGATTCTTTTGCGGATTAATTCCAGACACCTCCTGGCAACTGGGTATTGAGTTGCTGCTGGTGTCTCCTGTGGGAGCAGTGCAGGAGTGAGCTCTTGGACAAAGGCAGCCTGGCCTTCCTCTTCTTGCCCAGGGCAAGCAAAACACAGCAGAGGGAGAAGCACAGAGTTGGGTGTCTGGCGATGCTGGGCATCAGTGAAGGTGTGTGAGGTTGGGGACAGGCCTTCTGCCACACTGGGTGTTGTGCCTGGACCCTGCAGGTCAGCAGAGAAATGCAGCAAAGTCCTCTCCTGATGCCTGCCCTGGAGCAGCATAGGTCCCACCCCAGAAAAGCTTTGGGCACCATTTCCTCTTACATACACTTGGCTGCTAGCTTAATCCTGTGGCAGAGAGTTTGCACAGGTTCAGTGATGCTTACCTGGAGCAAGGGAAGGTGGCTGCAGTGCTGTTCTATCTCCTGGTTGAGGTGACCCAGCAATTCCAGCTTCCCACGCTCCCAGGCCCCCTGGGAACACCCCCAAATCGAGCCCTGCATGTGATGATTCGGCCCCATGTGCTGGTCTGGACATTGCTGGCTGATCAAAACTTAGTTTATGGGAAGGGCTGAAGAAAAACTAACTGTGCAGCTCAGTGGGAAAGTAGCAGAACAGATGTGGAGCTGTTGCAGAGCAAAGCTGCTGACCCTGCGATAGCAGCAGGGACTAGAAAGTTGTGGTGTTTCCCATCTGTTGCAGGTTTGCATTTCAGGGTTTGGCTGGAGTGGGGATGGGCTGCTGGAGAGCAAGGAATGCTGCGGTCTCCCATGGTGCATCCCTTGGGCTAGCAAAGTAGGTGGCCACTAGTCCCTTGGTGCTGTGTTTATCCATGGCTGTGACCTCAGGGCTCTTGCTCTGCATCCCGATGGTCCCCTCTCTCCAGCTCTGGCATATGCAGCCTGGCAGGGGGTGAGGAAAGTGTTAATCGTGCCTTCCTAGGGGAGGTCACAGCTGTTTGCAGTGAGGAGGAGAATGCCCTCCTGTGCAGTGTGGGCTGGGAGAGGTCAGCCCTGGGAGCTGAGGGGGGAGTGGAGATCAGCTGCTCTGGCCCAGGGCTGTGAGGGAGACAGCAGCCATCTCCATGTTGTTGTGAGCCCAAACCTGCCTTGAAGATGAGTCCACAGTCTGTCATGGGCTTTGGCCAAGCATGGGAAGCTGCAGGGACTCCAGCATGCCTGCAGTACGGGCAGGCTGAGTACAGGCAGCTGCCTGACCTGAGGCTGATCCACCACTGGCAAGCTGCAACGCAGCCAATACCTGGTGTTCCTTGCCACCGGTGTGGGCTCAGGGCCCCCGGGGGGTGCTGCTGCTGGTGGCTGGCACCAGTGGTGCAGGCGTGTGCCGGTGGCTCACTGGGAGTAGCCTTGCCCTGAGTGTCAAACAGCTGAATGCTGTGTCTGTGCCTCCTCCCAAATCTGAAAACAGCACTGTTGGAGTCCTTGGAGCTGTGTGAGCAAAGAGGAGGGGTGTTGCTTGTATCCCTTATCTCCTTCCTGTCAGGAATAGATATAACAAGTGTTCCAGCCTGTGCAAGGATGATGCTCTGAGAGCAGCCTTGGAGGGAGATGATCAACTGCCATTGCTCGGCCTCTCCAGATCCAGGCTGACAGCAGTGCAAGGTTTGGTTTTGACCTGGGGCAGTTTAAATGAGAGCCCAGATCATCCTGTGGTCTTAGTGGATGCCTGTGAAATTTGGTGAGTCCATGGAAACTGCCCAGCACAGCTGGGTTTAGTGTCTGCAGGTGGTGGAGGGCTGGCTGCGAGCATGCTGAGGCTCTGCTGTGTGTGACTGCTTGGTGTGGTTTTCCGGACAGTAGCTAATTGCCTGATTTATGCAGATGCTTGGAAAGGACCAAACACAAACCAGCCTGTAGACCCTGCATACCTTCAGGGCTTTGCTGCAGCAGGGGGAAGACATGAATTGTGTAGCAAGGTATTGATCCTTGCACTTCAGCTTGGATGAGAAGTTGAACACAGTGAACCGTTGCTCTGTCTGTGAAGGTTTCTCCTGAATTACACAGCTCTGAAATAACCTAAAGCCATTGGGCAGCTGCCTGGGGGAGGTGGTTTGGATCCCTTTTATCCTTGCTCCTCCTTGGTTTAGCCTACGAAGGCAGGAGGCACCTGCAGACTGGCCTGTCCCCCAACAAATCATCTTTGTGAACAAAGCCAGTTGGCAGGTCAGGCTGCTCCATACCCAGATCTGCCATGTTTTCCTCTTTTTTTTCACCTCCTTTCTCACTGAGAGGAAACTCTGTTTTCCTGGTGAGGCTCTCTTGTTACAACTGCATGCCCCATTAATAATCTGAAATGGGTCAGAGCTTCAGATCGTGTTCAAGGTTAACAGAGGTTTTGCAACTTGATCGTAGTTAAGTGGAGCTTTGTTTCCCATGGACTCAACAGATGTTGAAGCATCTGGTGACTGTGGCAGGATGGAGTGATTCAGTCCAGATGTGACTCTCACTGTTCTGCTGTGAAGGTAAATCACTTTTCTTGGTAGAAGAGCAGCATCACTCCCATCTGGACTTTGATGTTTCTTAGACCCATTTTCCAGATAAACTGGGTGACTGAGAGGTGTTGGAGCTGTCATGCTGGCTCTGGGATGGGCACCTCTGCTCCAGGGCATGGCTGGAGCACCGGCACAGCACGCTGGCAGCCTGGGTTTGGTGCTGAGTCTGCCGGCAGCCTCGCAATGAGAAAAGCTTCATAAAGACACTATAGCTCTCCATAAGCAACTTCCACTCGGTGTCCGGAGCTGGTGAGCCAGCTAAGAGACACCTGGGGTCTTCCCCAGGCTTAAGTGCAGCCTGAAAATCAGCTTGTTCCCTGAAACTGCTCTGGGTTTTCCAGGATCTATTAAATATTAACAGCAGAGACAACTGCCCCTCCAAGCTGAGGCGGGGGACAGGACCAAAACCAAACACCCAAATTCCAACCCTGGTATAAAAAAAGCAATACTTTGCTTTTTTTTTTTTTTTTAAAAGACAACATTTAACTCTCTAGTTGCAGGTTTTGCTGCCTGTTTCTGGGAGCAGAGCAGAAAACCTTCTTTCTCTGCCCCTCTTTGCAGGGCTGAAGCTCTCCCCCTGCTTTGTCAGCAGCCCTCCACTTTTAGGATTCTTCTTCCCCTCTCTAGGTTTCTTCAGAAATAGATACCTATCCCTGCTCACCACAGACATGTAGATATATACACTCAGCTTTTTCTCACTTATCTATTAAATAAGGACTTTTGAAGCCTGCTAATGACATGGACCTATTGGGGTGGCTTTTTTAGCACTGTTAACCAAAAATGATGAGCACAGCTAATTAGGAGGAAAAGCACATAGAAGTTGCACACTGTGGGAGAGCAGAGTTGGTAGAGAAACCCAAGCTGGCTTGATTAATGCTCGGGGTTATGTGGGGACATGAGAGCAACAAAGCTGAGACTTCCCTGCAGAAATGAGATTGTCAGATGGGAACGGATGCTTCAGAAGTGTAGGCAGTTGCTGCCCTCTAGTCCAGTGAGCAGCACATCTTTAATGAGGTCTGGGATTGTGTTACCCACGGAGTCTAGCTCCCCTCAAGCCAGGATCTGGTTACAGGAGAGCTATGCTGCTTTTACTACTGGTAGCACAGGGTTGTGGACTTGCCCAGCCAGGGTTTCATGTGAGTGAGGATGGGATGGAGGGGGTCTTCAAGGTACCTCCACCAAGCCTGGGCAAGCATTTCCCTTTTCCCCATAGTCTTCTTTCAGTGCTGGTCCAAAACCCCAGCTGGAGCACCTCTGCTTGCCCAGCTGAGCTGTGCGGGAGCAAAGGCTGCCAGGTCTGAATAGGTCTGAAGCCTTTTCACCTCCCAGTATCCCTCCTGAGATCTCGGATCTAAGACACTGCTGTGGAGCCTGTGAGGTGGAAAATGCCCAGACCATTGGCCTCATGCTGTCGGTGTGTTGCTGTAGGTATAGTTTGGGACTTGTTTTTTAAACCTTGCTTAGCATATGTGTTACCTCCTTCTCTGGTTCCCCCTGGCTGCTAGGGCACATCCACAGTCTCCAATCCCTAGTCTTCTGTCCCAGCCTGTGCATGCTTCCTTGTGCAACATATCAGTTCTGCTTCCTTCTTCCCTGGAGAGCTGCCAGCCCCCAAGCATTATCAACTTCCCTGTTGGGAGCTGCCTTCCCCGTCATGCTGCTGTCCCGGGATTTGCTGGCTCTAAGGCCATAATCTTGAAAAGCAGTTTTCAGCTTTACAGGCTTTGTGGTGGCGCAGCCTCTTGCTGGGTGGCTGACCTTGGGGAGCCAGATGGTGGGTGCTCCTCAGGCAGGCTGGAGATGGAGGGGAGGGATGGGCTGGTAAGCCAAGGTCCTGGAGGAGGTATCTGCCCTGATGTTGTCTGTGGATGCTTTGAATGTCTGGCTACCTCTTTCAAGCCTTTCTCTCTTCTGATGGTGGTTACCTTTTCATGCTGGGTTCTTGTCTTCCACCAGATATACCCTTGATCAGATTTGTGAGCCCTCCCTACCCTGTTTCTCCACTCTGGCCATGCTCCAGTTTAGCATAACCATCACACCATGCACATCTGCTTCTTGTGACTGTGTCCAGTGACACTAGGACCAGTGCTTGCTCCTCTTCAAGGTCCCTGTTACCAGGTGGGGACAAGCTCTCTAACCTGGGGTGTGCAGCAGTCATGTGGGAAATTCTGTCCCCTGCTTCAGAGCTTCAGTGGGCTCTGCCTGTGCTGTCCCAAGCCAAAGGGCACGTCTGGGTGCTGCCCTGTGCATCGCCATTCAGCCTGGGTCCAAGCATATTACTCTGGAGGGCCACTTTCATGTGTGTTGTGAAAATGCACCAAAATAGTCTTGTGATGCTCGAACTCTGGCTCTGAAGAGCTGATGGGAGCTGCAGGTGATGAGTGAGGATGGGACAACTTAAAACAGGTACAGAAGGGGCTGGTGTGGCTTGAGGTGGCCATGGGGGTCCAGCTCTTAGCTTGGGGGCCTAAACACCTCAGTGTATTTCAAAAGCTGTCTTGGCTGAAGCTCAGTTGATGTTCAAGTGTTTTGTTCAGTTTCTTAAAAAAACCCAAAACCCAAACCCCAAACAACCATGAGCTCCACAGGGATCTGGGAGTTGCAAGAGAAAATACAGTTGGTGCAACTGTGGAGCCCATCAGGATGTGAGGATCGGCAGGACTTGCACCATTTTTTTTTTTTCTGCTTGCCTGGGCTTGTGGCATATGGTGGGCATTTATTCTTGCGACAAGGGGAGTGATGAGCTTACAAGCAAGGTGGAATTTCATCACCAAAATATCCCTGAACTCATAATTCCATTGAAGCCTTTAGTGTGGTGCTACAAACCCTGAGCTGCTTAACATTGTGATCCCCTGGGCTCGCTCTGGAGTGACAGCGTTGGCTGGTACTGCCCCAGCCTGGGTTTGTCCTTGCCAGCACTGCCTGCCCCATCCCCTGTGACTTGTCCCCCTCCATGGTGCAGTGGGTGCAGTAGCACCTTGTCCTATGTGGTGGTTTAGGGCTCTCCCTCGGCTGACCTGACCCACACTGTGGCCAGAGGTTCTCCTGGTCCTGCGGTGGCTGTGGTACTTTGCTGTCCTGGCTAGAAACACCTTCCCTGAGATGTTCCAGGATGGTGATGGCTCATGGTGGTCCATGTAGAAGAGATGGTCTTCCCTCCTGCTGCTTGTGGATGGGTTAGCCACTGCTTGTAGGCACGACCCTCTGCCTCTCCTTGCTGGCTCCTGGGGCCTGATTGGTTATCACATGTGAGAGAAGGATGTGGGGCTTGGCTGGTGTTTCTCCAGCCTCTGGAAGTTCCTGGGGAACCCTTTTGCAGCTCAGGGATGCTCCCCAGACATGGCTTTACTGCCACCACCTTGTTCCCCAGGAGCATCTTCCGTGCCACATCCCAGCCATAGCTGGTGGATCTTTCTGGCTTCCCACCCGGCCCTGGCCTCTCCCTCTCCAAGAGCCCAGGCAGACATGTGCCGGCTTGGCATCGGTGCTGATCTGGTCAAGCTGTCCCTGGGCCATGGGTGTCCTTCCCAGTGACAGCTCTTGCTGATGGATGACTTTTGTGGCTCACCAGCTCAGTGTTCCTGGTTCGCTGTGTTCCCTCTGAAGGTGATTATTAACCTGGTTATCGCCACAGCTCTTCACAGCTTCCTCAGGGGGACATCCATCCATCCCAGATTAGCTCTGATGTATAGGCTGTGCCTTTTGCAGGCAGCATCCATGCTTCCTGCAGCAACACTCCCTTCCTCCTTGAACACAGGAGTCCAGTGGCTCCTTTTGTGGAGATGATCTCCCCTTGGTGGAGATGGTGGCTGCTGAAAGATCCCATTGGGGCCTGGGATGTGGTGAGCATCCACTTGTAGGAAATTCCCTGCGCCCTTTTTCTGTGAAACCCCAAAGCACCACAGCGTTGCTGGGAGGAAAGGCACTTCCTCTGCCCCACCTGTTTGCGAGCCCTGGCTCAGTCCTTGCCAGCAGCACCATCAATGCTGTGCCAGAGCTGGATTATCTCCTGGACTGTCCTGTGCCTGCTGCTCCTGCACCTGATGAAGACTCCAGTGCTTTTGCATCTGTTGACCCTGGTGGTGCAAGCCTTTAGACTGAGCTTAGTGGGTGTGAGTGCCCAGCTGTCCCTCTGAGAGCTTAAAGCCTGCTCTAAGGCTGACTGAACTCGTGGATGGATCCTAATCTCCTTGAGCGTCTCACCAGGCCTTGTGCAGGGGAAGGTGGCTGGGCTGGGTTCTGTCCTGGCTGCACCAGGGACATGTGCAATGTAACGAGCTCCTGGCTTTGTTAGCCCTGCCGGCTGCAAGCAGCATCTGTTGCCCACAGCTTTGGGCGGGGGGTGGGGGCTAAGGCGTCTGGGTGGCTTTTAGTGACAGTGGCAGGGAGGGCAGTGGCTCTGACACTGATTTATCTCATGCTGGTTGGGTCCCCAATACTTACACAGTGGAGCCAACACCTGCTCCTGAGAAATAGGCTTTAATTCAGGAGCTGTGGGCTCATCCACATCAGCCTTGGGGCTCTTCATCATCTCTGCCCGGCTGCTTCAGGTTGTCTAGGCAGAAAATCAGTTTTCCCCCTTCTCTTTTTGTTAAGTGAAAGATATCTTGCTGGGTGGAGGTGATGGCGTGTGAGGCTTCAGAAACACTTGGCTAATCTGTTGTAATTCATACCATCTGGCCCTTGTCCCTGGTGCAGGGAGGGGGGTTGGGTCATCCCTGCACCCCCTGCAGTGATGGGCATCCCCAGCTCTGCCTTCTGATGTGGGAGGCTGGGAGGCTGCCTGGCCTCTGCCCCGACCCCTAGGACCTCCTGCAGGCATGCAGATGTGGCAATTCTTCACCCCAGGCTGTGGGAGCTGCTGGTACCCCAGCTGGTAATTGCCTTCTGGTTGCCGGTGCTGGGCTGGGGGTTCCTGGGGTGAGGTGGGCAGCGCCTGCTCCACCCCTACTCAGGAGGCTGAGGCTTGCAGTGGCACCCAGGTTGCTGGGGGGGGGGGGCTTGTGCATTGTTCCCTCACTGGGTGTTTAGGGATGGGATTTGGGTCATCCCTGAAGGCATCTCTCTGAGTTTAGTTTAATTCATTTAGGCTTGTAGCTTTCTGAAACTGGGTGCTGAGGACCAGCAGCATCATCGCTGGGGCTGCTGCCGCCTCCTGCCATGCCATCCACATGGGCACAGGGGCGGCTCTGTGGGGAGCGGGGACACCCCGCTGCCCGCACAGCACGCTGCTCTGCAAGCCGTTGGCCGGGGTGTGATTTCCTGTTGACAGTGATGCCACCAGCTGGGGTGTGGTGGGGGCTGCTGGTGCCCCTGCCCAGCCACGCTCCCCTGGCAGGACCTCAGGTGATGGGCAATGGCTGGCTGCGGGGGCTGGAGCTGGGGGGTGGCTGTGGCAGCCCAGCTGCCATGAGCACAGGTGTTCCTGCTGTCCCCTCCCTCCCCAGTGCCCTGCCAAGAATTTGTTCCCTCTTGCCCAGGGCTGACATCACCCCTTTATCGCTCCTTGCTCCAAACGTGGGCGGCATCCGGGAGGTGTTGGCCACAGGGCCCTGCCCACGCCAGCTTTTGCTTTGTGATTCCTCCCACCTGGACCTTCCCCATGCAGGGGAACCCCTCCCCAAGTCACTTTTGGGATGTCCTATCCCCTTTGATGCCACCTTGCCCTGGGATTTCTCCTCCACAGGGCCCCTGTGGGCTCCCAGGATGGAGCCGGGATGACCATCCCCAAGCAGCTGGGCCAGGAACGGTTCCTGCTGCACCCACTTGGGTGCCCAGGTCTCCTTGTGGTGCGGCTGGGCTCAACTCCATCCCACGCCCGGAGGAGCTGGATCTGAGGCGGCGGCAGTGAATCCTGTCAGGGCCAGAAGGCAACACCTCTGAGCAAAATGTCAGCCGTGTTTAGCTTGGCATCACAGGCAGGATTTGAGCTTGAGCCTATGGAAACAAGCAGCTCAGTGTGTTAATCCGCTCGGCCTTGGCACCCCGGCTCCCCTCCAGCTGACAGTGTCCTTGAGCCCCGCACCATCCCTGGGCTGGGAGGCTGGTGACAGCCCCGCATCTTGGGGAGGGTGGTGGGACTAATCTCCTGCAATTTAGGGAGGGGTAGGAGAGCGGTGGGGGAGCACATGGGGCACCCAGGTGATGACCTGCAGAGCCGGGGAGGGGGTGATGCTGTGTTGGGTGCCCAACCCAGCTGCCTCTGGGCTGGTGAAAGATGGAGCATCCTCAAGGGCTGCTCTGCTGCCCGCCCTTGTTGGGTGCCTGGGGAGCAGCCCCTGGGGCTGCTGGCTGCTCACATTGCTGGGGCTAACCCTGGGGGAGCTGCTCCATC
>NW_020799113.1:18945441-18950647 GCF_003259725.1 Athene cunicularia | reverse complement strand
GTGTGCTCAGTCCTGGGGCAACCCCTTTCCAGCCTCCATGCTGGGCTCCCAGACAGGGGTGGCTGTGGAGGGGGAGCTGCCACTGCACCCACCAGACTTTGGGCAGCTTTGAAGCCACACAGGTCTTCTTCAGCCAAGCTGCATTTCTGACCACTAAGGTTTTTCAGATCTGTGCTGGCCCATTATGTGTGGCTTGGGGATGAGGATACACGGCTCATGGCTTGAGGATGAGGATGTACAGCTTGTGGTTGGGGGATGCTTGCAGCTCAGGGATGAAGATGCAGGGCTTTGCAGCTCCACAGCTTGGGGGTGAGGACATTTGGCTCATGGTTCAGAGATGAGGCTGCACAGCTTGTGTCTTGGGGATGAGGATGCTCAGGTTGTGGCTCAAGGATGTTTGGCTTGTGGTTCAGGGATGAGTCTGCACAGTTTATGGCTCAGGGATGAGGCTGCACAGCTTGTGGATCGCAGATGAGGGTGTGTGGCTTGCAGCCTCATGGCTCAGGGATGAGGCTGCACAGCTCACAGCTCAGGTGGGGAAGCCGCTCCTGCATTGCATCGGGGTGAGTGCTGCAGACCTGTGCCACCAGTCCTCCATCACCTACCATGCCGGTGGTGGGTGCAGGGGCTGGGGGGATGATTGTGGTTTGCCAGCTCCCGGGCAGGAGCCGTGCTATTGCCCATCTCAGCTCTGCTCTGTAAACTGCAGCATTGATTTTGAACACGTGTATGTGAGTGGCGGCCTTGGTGCTGGCTGCAGGAGCGGCCCGAATATCTGAGACAGCAAAAAGGCAACGCTGTGCCATACCTGACTCACCTGAAAGAAATGTGCCCGCACCAAACCGGGACCGCGGCTTCAGCCAGCAGCGCATGAGCCCAGCCTGGCTGCCGGCAGCAAGGAAGAATGAGCCGTGCTCGCCTCTGCCATGGCCGGGCAGCGGAGGCTGCGGGCAGGCTGGCCAGGGGCTCCTCGCTGGGACAGCTCAACCCCACCAGTAGCTCCGCTTTCACCAGCGAGGGGCATCTCTGCGCGATGGGCGGCGTGTGGTCCGTCCTCTTCATCCTCTCCGAGTGGGTGGGAGGGCACCCCAACGGTGATGCCTGAGGCCAAACCTTTTTGCTTGCTCGAGTTAGGTAAAGCTGGGGCTCGTTGTGCCAAAATCCCAGCAGAGGCCAGTGTGCCCCGCTCCTGGGGAGCCACTGCAGCGGCTGCAGCTTCTGCAAAGTCCCCAGGAATCGCTGCCGATCCACTGCTCCAGCAAAAGGTCAGCTGAGACTGTGGAGCTCTGCTGGATTTTGCAGCCCAGGCTCTGGCTCTGCTCCTGCTGCAGCAAAACCCTCTGGCTGCTGGCCCAGGGCCTGTGGGGGGGGATGCAATGGGGGCTTTAAGCTGCCTGCTCTCTGCCGCGCTCCCTATGCCGGGCTTCTCCGCCGCTCGGTCCAAGCGCAGTCCCTCCCGCCAGCACGGATGTAAAACTGGTTGGCGAGCTGGGAGCCGGGGCGGGGGGAGCTGGCGCCGGCATCTCCTCGTGATGCAGCATCGCCCAGCGCCAGCCTCGCCGGGGCCGCACAGACTGGCCGGCTCCAGCGCTCCCAGTGGGGCCAAGCCAGCAGCGGCGGCTCCCACGCCAAGGCCCGGTGTGGCCGGCAGTTCGTGTGCTGGTAGCCACAGGGAACGAGCATGGCCTTGGGCGAGCTGCTGTGCTTGGAGGCCGTGTTACAGTCCCGGCGGGTTTAATTCTCCCTCCCTGTGTTCTTGGCTGTGCCTGAGTGCGGTGGCTGGGAAGCCGAGCAGCGCTGGAGACCTTAAATAACACCAGAGCATCCTCACCCTCCTGGCCCTGGGCCTCCTGCCAGCCTCCTTTTTTTTTGGGTTTTTTTTTTGTTTGTTTTGTTTTTTGTTTTTTTTTTTGGTGTGTGTGTGTGTGTGAATAAATTAAAACTTCCGAAACAAACCCTCCGACCGCCCCACTCCTCCAAGGCAAAACAAACCCTGCCTGGCTGGGACGGCATGTGGCCGTGTTTGCTCCCTCCTTGACAGGTTTGCCCAAATCAGGCCAACAAACCAGTATCTCTCGTGTGTTTTTGGGATGTTTCCTGGTGTTTTGAGGCTCGGGAGGCGATAGGGAGCTTCGTGTTTGGACTGGAAGCTTTTCTAGGTAACCCTGTTCCGGCAGCAGTGGCAGGCAGGGTGCTGGCTGCAGCACAGTGAGGCTGTGTCCACGAGCACTTTTATTTTTAAACCTTATCTTTATTGTAGTTTTCTCCTGCCCTATTGGGAAAGGCGAAATGCACCTTATCTGGCCGCCTGCTGGCAGCACGACCTGTTCCTGCAGAGGGGAGAGGTGGATGCGCCGTGACAGCCACCCACAGCACCTTCAGCATCCCCTGGGCACTGGGGATGGTACTGGGGGTGATGCCGGGGTGATGGTGAGCCCAGCATGGGGGGGGGGGGGTGTCCCTGCAGCACCTTCCTGCCTGCTGAGCACCTCTGGTGTGTTATCGCATTGGCCTCTGGCCAGGGGCTTTATTATGGGTTTCTGACACAGCAATAAAGTAAAGCCGAGCTGGGGACCCGCCCGTGGACGTGGAGCTGAGGACAGTTGAGCTGGCACCCTGAGAGCTGGAGCCAGCAGTGCCTCAATCCCAGCCTGGGCTGCAGGAGCAGGGAGCTGAAGGGGGCAGCTGGTCCCCACATCCAACCCAGGGCTGGCGGGAAGGGTGCTGGGTGGGATCTGGGGTGTCATGGGGGGACTGGTGGCGTGATTGGGAGTGCCTGGAGCTGCCGTGTGCTGCTCCAGGTGGTGGATAGGTCTCCTTCTCAGGGATGTCCTAAGGGGCGCCCAAGGGTGCCAGGCAGGAGGGTGCAGGGGCCACAGGGCTGCCCCTGCAGTGCTCCCCTGTTAATGGTTAATGCGGCGGCGGCGTGGGCTCCCTCCGAGCTATCAGCACTGCCATCGGCCCCGGGAACAGGCTGTACCTTGCTGCCGCTGTTTGTTTGCATCCTGGCCCCTCTGCCCCAGCCACCCGACTGCGGGCAGCAGCGTCACCTGCGGTGTCCCTGCACCAACCCAGACAGAGGAGATGAGGCTGGGACCAGGCGCAGCAGCACCCAGTGCTCTCCCACCTGGGACGCCCCAGTCGGCTTCTCCCTTGAAGGATGCAGGGTAGCAGGAGCACACAGGACTCCCTTTTTTTTTTTCCTCCCCCAACTTTTTAATCCCCTTGGCACTCCAGCCAGGCAAGGGGGTGCTGCACTTCTTGGCCATTTCTGTGAGGCAAAAAGCATTTGGGGAAAGGCAGTGTCTCCCACGGAGCCATGTGCCAGCTCCAAAT
The DNA here is from genome assembly GCF_003259725.1 of Athene cunicularia. Lineage (NCBI taxonomy): Eukaryota > Metazoa > Chordata > Aves > Strigiformes > Strigidae > Athene > Athene cunicularia. The sequence continues at coordinate 18,947,311 of NW_020799113.1, read as the reverse complement.
GGCCCAGTGGAGCTTTTGGAGGCTATTTTGTGGGTTGATGGCTCCTGCACCACATTGCTGCAGGGCTCTGGGCTGTCCTGGTGCCTCAGCGTGCATGTGGTTTTACCTGCACCTCGCATCTGAAACACGCTTGGGGTGATGGGGCTGCAGATAAGGGAGTGTTTTCTTCCTCCTACGTGTGTGCTAGAGAGAAAACAGCAGCTCCGTGACCTGCATATGCTGCAGGGCAAGGTCATGTCCCCAGCTGGTCAGGAGCTGGAGCAGTGTGATGAGCCAGAGTGGTCCTGAGGTGATGATGAGCAGGTTTGGCCCCTGGGGATGTAGAGGCAGAGCTGGAGGCGTCTGGGGACCACTGGCCAGCGGCTGTCACCAGCCACTGCAGGGCTCCTCTCGGCTCTTGCAGGCTGTGACTCGGGCTTTGGGCAGGCGACAGCACGGCACTTGGACGCCATGGGCTTTCGGGTGTTCGCCAGCGTGCTGGACCCACAGGGTGCTGGTGCGCAGGAGCTGCGCAGGAGCTGCTCACCGAGGCTGACGCTGCTGCAGATGGACCTGACCAAGCCGGAGGACATCCAGCGTGTCCTGCAGCACGTCCAGGCCCACACCAACAGCACAGGTAGGAGCCCACAGCACCCCTGGGGGAGCCCAGGCAGCTCCCTGGGACCTCAGCTTGCAGCCAGTGTGACAGTGCCAAGGCTTGTGGCCCTCACTGTAGGCTGCACCCATCACAACAGCCTCCGCTAACAGGGCTTGTCCCAGGGCTCCCTGCAACTCCCCTGCAGGATCCCTGTGATCCAGGGAGCTGCTGGGATCTCCAGGGTGGGGGATCCCCCCTTCAGGTCACTCTTTTAGCATCCTATCACCACAGGGCTCTGGGGCCTGGTGAACAACGCCGGCTTCAACGACACCATCGCCGACGCCGAGCTCTCACCACTGGGCAAGTTTCGCACCTGCATGGAGGTGAACTTCTTTGGCTCGCTGGAACTCACCAAGGGGCTGCTGCCCCTGCTCCGCTCTGCCAGCGGCCGCATCGTCACCGTCAGCAGCCCCGCGGGTGAGCAGCCTGCCTGCAGCATGGCCCACCAGACCCTGGCACCCTGAGCCCACCCCTGGGGTGTGGGTCGAGCATCCCACTCCCCCAGGCACCTCCGCTTCCCCAGCCAGCCGCATCAGGCTGGCACCCTAAGCCTTTTCCTTGTGCAGTGGCCAGGAGCACAGCCCTACATGAGCCCTCCTGGTCCCTGCCTGTCCCTGGCCATGCAGGCAGCTGCCTGAAAGCCTGCTCATTCATCCTTTCACTCCTGCAAGGTGACCTGCCCTTCCCCTGCCTGGCAGCCTACGGGGCCTCGAAGGCAGCCCTCAGCCTGCTCATGGACACCTTCCGCAGTGAACTTCAGCCCTGGGGCATCAAAGTCAGCCTCATCCTGCCTGGCTACTACAAAACAGGTAAGCATCAGTGCCCGCTTGCTGCCTGCACCTGCAGGCAAAGGGCAGGTACCCCAGGGAGGCAGAAGATGGCGCAATGGCCGGAGCAGCCCACAGTGGAGGATGCAGCTTCTGAGCATCCCCAGCTACCTCCCTGTGGCCATCCTGTGGCCTTTGGGCTCCACTTGGAGAGAGACAAGGTCAGGGTCAAGGCCTGCCAGCAGATCCTCTGCCACTGGGACTGGCTGAACCAGCTCACTGCGTTTGTGGTGGCACTGTCCCCACTGGAGGCAGGGTTCAAGACCTCTGGTCCAGTCCTGGGCTACCAAGAGCTACCATGGTGCTCACACCATGCTTCCCCCATGGCAGATCTCTGCCAGGGTTTCAGCAGCACCTTCGTGGGAGGCTGGGAGGGGACCCACGGCAGGGGGGCTGGAGCTGTGCT
>NW_020799113.1:18897860-18945391 GCF_003259725.1 Athene cunicularia | reverse complement strand
GGGGGCAGTACGCAGCTCACATCAGGGACCATGTCCTTGCAGGGACAACGTGTGACCCTGCCTTCTGGAACCTGCAGAAGCAGCAGCTGGTGGCCAGCCTGCCCCAGGAGCTGCTCCAGGCCTATGGCGAGGACTACGTGGAGGAGATCAACCGCCAGTTCATCCAGTTCATGAAGGTGGCGGTGGAGGACCTCAGCGCGGTGGTGAACAGCATCACGGACGGGCTCCTGGCTGCCAACCCAGCCGTGCGCTACTACCCAGGGCAGGGCCTTGGGCTCATGTATTTCATACACCGTTACCTGCCCTACTTTGTCCGAGACTTGTTCTTGAAAGGATTCTTCATCAACCCCAAGCTGCCCCGAGCACTGCGGCGAGAGCACCACATGGATGGGAAGAAGGCCTGACCTCGGCCCGCATGCGGTCGCGGGGCAGGAGCGAGCTTTCTCCCGGGATTTCCAGGCACACCAGCCCCCGAGCGCGTGCGCAGTCGCCGGCATCGCCCTCCTGCACCGCGGGGGAACAATCAGCACTAGACGTTAAAAACCAAATTGCTTTCCAAAATCAGGCAGATCTATTTTCTATTGTGCAAGAATCAACATTTTCTAGAGACGTTGTTTTTGTATTTTTTCTAAACGTGCATCCTCCAAGGGGGCCACCCCTGCCTGACTCAGCGGCTTTGCACCACGGGCTTGGATGTACCTCAGGCATTTCTCAGCCACCTGACATCTTCCTCACTGCTGTCGGAGCTGCGTTTGTCTCCACCACCTCTTGGCTAGGTCCAGCCTGGGAGCCTGTGGCCACTCCCCTGCCTCCCTGCTGTTCCATTACACACTCCACATGCTCCCAGCAGGTGCAGGGGCCAGTGCTGCAGGGCTCTTCACGAGATGAACTACACGATTGTCACTTTTTAAATAAATCTGTTCTTGATATGCCACTGGGCTCTGGCAGTATCCTTTGGTGGTGCAGCACTGCGAGGCTTGGCCAGGGATGCCCTGCCCACAGGCTGAGCTGCACTAGGTCACCCAGCACTGTGGCAGGAGCCTGGCATGGGGCAGCCTCAGAGAAGGGATGAGCCTGCTGGGAAGAGCTTGCACCTGCTCCCTGCCCCTTCCCACCCCTACCCTAAATGCCTGCTTTTGCTCTAACCGCATGGCCCTGCGAGGGTGAGGATGGAAGGGGTGGAAGGCCAGGCAGAGGGGGACAAGGCTGCACCTCCCAGGCACCCCTCAGCTCAGCACCCCCCTACACCCACAGGCCAGGCACCAGCTTGGGCTGGAGTGAGCGCCCAGGGCCCCCTGGGGTGGTACAACCACCCTTCCTGCAGGAGAAACAAGTGTCCCAAGTCATGCAGGAGTGGCACCAGCCTCACTACCATAACTATGAGATTCCCTTGGTAAGAGGCCCTGGGGCTGATGGAGGCTCCTCCTCAGTGCCCAAGTAAGCAGGGAGCACACAGTGCAGTAGGCAGATATTTATTGGTGTAGAGAGGGGATCACAGGGTTACAAACACTGCAGAAGTGACCACAGCACAAGCTGGGACAGAGCCACCCTCCCAGCAGCAGCACCGAGCACGTGTTTCCTACCAGTGAGGTTTCCCTGCCATCCCGGGGCAGCTCCCAAGGCTCGAGGGCAAGTGGGAGCTAGCCCAGACACAGCAGCAGTGAGCAGGGCTGCCACACCACACCCAGGGCTTGGCTCCCACCCTGTAACCACAGCCTGGACAGGCATCGCTGCCAACAGCTGCTCTCTGCACTCCTCAGGGTGACCCAAGGGTGCTATGCCCAGGGCCCAGCTATGCGCATATGGCTCCACAGCACAACGGCCTGCGCAGGGGAGGAGGCTGCGCTGGCCTGGATGTGTCTGCAGGGGTCTAGCACCAGCCACAGAGACAAAAGGAGCCCTGACTCTTGCGTGGCTGCAACAGTAAAGTCCAAGCCATGCCTCTTCAGGGGAGAAGGAAGGAGCTCAGTCAGCTTGTGGAAGCCTTTCAAAGTGCAGAGCAGGAAGGAGGCTGAGGAGAACTGCTTCTGAGGACACAGCGAGGCTGCATGAGTGCAAACGCTGCCCGAAGAGGGAGGAGTGTGCTCCACCAGCACTCTGGCTCTGCCCTCACCTTCCCCCAGGCTCCATCCCAGTCCCAGCCAGGGCTGCTCAGCCTCTCCTAGGTCAGGGTTAGCTACAGAGGGACACAGGGATTGCACAGCAGCATGGGCTACGCTACAAATCACACAAACCAAATCTCACAGGAACAACACTGACTAGGAGGTGTGCAGAGCACTGACAGAGAGAACCCCCAGCCATGGCAGAGCCCTGGGAGGCAGCAACCCCCCAGCTGGTGCTTTCTCTATGAGCGTAAGTGCATACAGCAGGTTAGTACGGTAACACGAGGACTAAGATACACAACAGGAGTCATCCCTCCTGCTGCACAGGGCCAAGCCTGTGCCACTGGTCCCTCTGGACCTCTCTCAGCACATACAACTCAAACTTCAGCTTGTGAATAATTTAACTAGCAACTGTACAGTTTCCTCATCTGAGCCAGTTCCACAGATGGGACCTCCCTGGAGTCAGGGCAAGGGATAACTCAGGGAGTTAGACAGGGATCCCTCTGGACTCCAGGGGCAGGAGGGTTGGACAGGAGCCAAGCTGGGTTAGAAGATGGGAATGTAGTTGTCAATCTTGGTCCTGTGCCGCTGGGCAATGCACTCTGCTATCCACACAATGTTGCGGCACTCCTGCTCCTTCAGCTTCACGAAAGCGTAGAAGACTCCAAAGTGGAACTGGTTGAGGAAGGCCAGTTTGTTCAGCTTCACCTGGGGAAAGCCCAGAGGAGGACATGTCACTTGCCCACCTCGGATGGGAAGAGCTGGTCAAGGGAAACATGGAGCAGCTTGGGAGGTCCCTGACTTCCCCAGCGGGCTGGAAGGCTCAGCACAGGTACCCTGCTCTGCACATCTCTAGGTTCTCAGGACAGCTCTAACCTACAGAACATGGCTCAGGGACAGGCTCTCACATTTGAAAGTGGAAATATTTATACCCTCAGGTACTGTGAAAATCCTTTACCATGTAATTACACTCTGGTTTGCTATGGATGGACCAAACAACCACCAGCAGCCCCAGACTTGCCTCCCATGCTGCTCTAATCTGCCCGGGGTGAGAACACAGACAGCATTCCTTCACTGGAGCAGAGGGCTAGCAGCCCTTTCCTTCCCCCAAACTGTTCACCCACAGCACTGCTGACAGGGCAGCAGACGAGCTTGCTGCTACCCTGAGCTTTGCAAATGGCACAGGTAGGCACGTGCTGAGAAGTGTCACAGGGCTCACTCACCTCATGTTCAAAGAACCTGTCTTCAAGGGTCTTGTCTCCAGGGTTGCTGCCAGCCCCTTCAAATAGCAGCTTGTACTCCTGCAGGAAGACATTACAAGAGGATACACCCAAACCCCAAAGCCCCCAAAGTTCAGCAGTGTTGGGGAGCCCCATGCATCAGAGACCCCAGCCACCACATCAAGTCAGCATAGGACACAGAAAAGCCAAGAGTCTGCCCTGTGCACATAGGAACATTGGCAATGGGATGCTGCTGAGGCTGCACTGCACACACCAGTGGAAGGCAATCCCCAGAAAGGCAGAGAAAGCCTTTATTTCATCAGTGAGCTTGTACAGCCAGAAATCCTACCCCTTCTGTGAAATGTGCAGTTCTCAAAGTCGTATTTGTCACTTTGAGCCTGCAGGGAGGATGCATTCAGGTACAGAACCCTCCATGCACAGGCCCCTATCCCCACAAACACTGGCACATGCCCTGGCTGCTTCAGTAAGGGGACACTGAGCTCTCAGACTCCAAACAGGTCCCCAGCCACACACAAGAGCAGCTTAAGGAATGCAGACACATCCAAACGTGTCCTTCTAGGTCAGTGTCTCCCCTGTGAGTGAACCAGAGCTCAGGGTGACCCACTAGGGCTGAAGATGCAGCACACCACATCTCACTGGACACGTTTCCACCTCCGATCAACAAAGAGAGACTGTCATTGCCACCACACTGATACCTCAAGGGTTTGGTGGTGAGGGCAGCCCCACATCCCGGAGAAAGACACAGGGCATGTCTGGTCTCCCTGTCACCACTGCAATCATCCATGACTAATTGACTAATAAGCCAACAGCATCCCAGGCAACCCAACACCATCTCAGCCAAGCAGAGCACAGGACCAACACCAGCAGCAGAAGACAGGTATCCCCCTCCCCAGGCTGTTAATCCACAAGTTCCCCCAGATCCCTGAGCAGCTCTGATTCAGAGCAGGTCCTTGCACCAGTCCCCACAGCCCTCACCCCAAAGCACTCACAGGGTAGTAGTCAGCGACATTTTTAACTTGTTCATAGTCATCTGCTCTGGCCAGCTGGGCCAGGCCCTCAGGGTAGAGTTTGCCACAGTGCGGGAACAGCTTTGCTCGGTCCTCCTTGGACAGCTCAGTACCGAAGGAGTTAATGGTGATAATGAAGGCCCGCCGGTCTGCTTCAAACTGTGGGAGAAGAGCAGTTTACTTTGGGATGCAGCATCTTTGCCAGAGGTCAGCAAGAACCAACGCTGCTCTGAACAGAGCCGCATCAGAGGGCAGCAGGAGCAGGCTGCCTGCGAGGCAATAAAGCTATCCAGTGCTCAGCCAGAGCTGTGTGTGCAGGCTCCCAGTATGCCCAGTAGCTGATGCCTGGGGAGCAGTCAGGTGAGGAAATTCCCCATCCCAGGCACAAGCCAAATTACTAAGCAGAACTCTGCCTAGCTCAAGGGGCACTTAGTGCCCCTGAGCCCTGCACACCCCACAGCTAGCCTTGGCCTGGAGACAGGCTGTGCACTGAACAGCTCTGGTTGTTCTCCTTACCCATGTGAGAGGATGCAGATGTTGCCACAGATGTGTCAGCACCTGGCAAGATCAGGCCTAGGGAACCAAGCCTGTCCAAAGTTATGTGCAGTTTTCTGAGGTGTCCCAGTGAGCAGGCAGAGTGTGCATGGGGATGCTAAAGAATATCTTGAGGATTCTTAATGCTGGCAAGCAAGCTGGCCCTGAGCACAGAGCAGTGACTATCTCTGCAATACTGTCCAGCTATGGGGGTGTCCAGACCTACCTCCAGAATGGGGCACATGGCATCTGCCGTGGTACCTCCCAGCACCTTGCAGAACTTGTAGAAGGACTCCAGGTAAGCCTGGAAGAAAGAGGGCAGGTGAGCATGCTTCTACACAGCTTCACATTCTGCCCCACAGGGCCATTCAGCAGAGGACAGGCAGCAAGCAGGGACACTCCCAGACGCTTTGTAATACAGCACAGGCACTCTCACCCCATGTGAACTTGGATGCCAAGCCCACACAAGGGACAGCGCTTCCCTAGGAGCTGGAGACATGAAGGGCTGTGGTTGGGTTTGTTCGAGTGACTGCATGAGCTTATTGCAAGATCCTCAGGCAGCAAGGTTAAAAGCCTGTTTTGCTCCTTTTTGAGCTGTCTAACTCCAAAGCATTTACTGAAGTCTTACGTGGTTTCCTGACCCCGCTCTGGCCTCCACAAACATGCCAAGCCACACAACTATAGCTGCAAGACCTACGCTCAGAAAGTACCGCTGTGTAAGCAGAGTCAAGAGATGAGACAGGACATCTGTGAAGGAAGCTAGCCATGCTCTGTAATTCTCTTTTCACACTGTGGCCGCTTGGTCTCCACCCCAACTGGAGCACTGCAGAAAACATATAAGGCTGGGCACAGCTATGCTGCCTCCAGGAAACGTAATCCTTTGTGGAGATGTACCGTAATCCAGCTGGAAGATGACTGTATCTCCCAGAGGGAGCCTGTGAAGGCTGTGCATGGCTAAAAGTGCTGTTCAGCAAAAAACTTTCTAAGTCATCATGTGATAAAATACCTCCCTGGACAGAGAGCTGCAACCAGTATCACTTAAAAGGGATTGAATAAAATGATGCTGAGACATCACAAATTTCTGCTTTGTCACAACAACTCCAAGACTCAAGATGGACCGAGAATGCACGTGTTGGACACCCTCAGCCTCTGCACTAGGAAAGCACCTGGATTACTGTGTTCCGTAAATATTTGTTACCACACAGTGCAAGAGGACATTGCTGGGGCTGGGTGAGCATCACACATCAAAGAAACATCATCTCCAGTACCTGCCACTGTCAAGTGCAGGAGAGCACAGAGCAGTCTGCAGAGTTACCACAGGAACAAGGACATGGATAATGGACTTTGCTTGAGGCTGACAGAAGAGAGAACCTGGGTAAGAGGTTCAGTCACTACCTCTGCTCTTCTTAGAGTTCATGCACAAACTTAAGGCTTTAGAAGCAAAGCCAGGTGAACTCAAATAAGCAGCACTGAATGAGGATCCAGTACCACAGACCCAATGGAAAACAGACTGTAAAACAGCCACAGTGGGCACCCTCTCCTATGGACCCCTCCACAGATGACAACAATTTACAGACACTCTCCAGTGTCCTGAAACCCTTATCCCAGAAAAGGTGGTGTCTTTGGATTTAATAATCCTTAATGGACTTTCATGAACCCACATGTTTACCCTCTGGCTGCTCCTAGCCTCATTTGTCACATTCAGCCTAAAGAGAGACCTGTGGCCTGTCCACCCATGTCAACTTTTCCAACACTATCTGTGGTTACCACCACAGCTTGGATTCACTCCTCTTCCAAGTGAGGAATCCTAAGCTTTTTTTGTAGTCCCCCACATAGAACTCATTGTACCCAAACCTTTAAATGGGTCCTCCTTAGCAGCCTCTCCTGTTCTGCTGTTCATATTCAGAGAGGACAGGAATGAGACAGTGTTCAGGACAAACACACTAGAGATACACACAGCAGCACAGTGATATTTGTGCAGTTCTGTTCTACTGTTAGGAACAGATTACCCTGTAGAGACGCACTTGCTTATGTCAGTTGTAACCCAAGATTTCACTTAGTAGCAGAAAGGAACAAGAGACCCTCACTGTACAGGTAGTTAGGATTAGCTCCTTACCTCTCCCATATATCACTCCACGTTTATCCACTGCTATATTTTATTATCAGTCACGAAGCTCCTTCAGCTGGTTCCTACAAGAAGGTCACCAGCAAAGGCCAGCCATCAGCCAGCTTCACTTCAAGATATCCATTAAAGATGTAGAAAAAAGGGACTAAGCACTGAAGATAATGCCAGCATGCCTCTGTTGCAGGACTCCACTGCTGACTGCCCTTCAGCAGAGCTGACCACTTACTTTTACCCTGTGCTCCCAATCTTAACCGTTTTTCCATTCAAGAAACTCCTCACTTGTCACTGCTAACAAGAAACCTTTGTAATAGCTTTTGTCCTACGAATCCTCCTCAAACCTTCTGTCTACATGCTCACGGATTCCTCCAGAAAACCTCCAGTAGTTCTGGGAGGTAGCTCTTCCCCTTCCCTGCCAACTCCTCCAGCACAGGCATCCACCCCAGGCACCCGCCTGCTGTGTTCCTCAGAGGAGCTCTCTGCAGATTTCAGACTGGATTTTATTTCCCTCATTTGCCTTTGAAGACCATTTGCATTACATTATACATTTTCCAGTCCCTGGGGAAAGAGGTGGCTTCAGGTGAGAGTCTGTTAAGCAGCAGTTTCCTTTTCCACCCTTGTATCCCCATGATTTGTTACTGATAGAGCCCTTATGTTCCCCAGGAGCTGTTCATTAGCAAGAACCAGTCCCAGCACACACCAAGGGATACCAGGCATCTACGCTTCAATTTCAGAGTAGGAAGAGCAGAATGCAAAGCAGTATAAGGCCTCAAAAAGAAGATGAGAAAGGACATGGCATCTGAGACTCAAGGAGATACCCCCCACAGCCCCCCCTGCTCCGTTTGCCCTGCGCTCACTCTGCTCCCTGCCTTCCTCCATCCACCTCATCTCAACATGGAGGTCTGCACCCCGCAAGGTGCAGGTGCTTATGCATACAGGCATACCTGCCCCTGTTACAGCAAAAGACCAGTACATGCCAGAGGCCACGTGCAGCTGGGCATGACTGCCGACATGCAGGTTCCTTCTCCCCTCCCTTTGCCTCCTTCCCTTCACGCCTGAGCTGTTCTCTGCCTCTCCAAACAGGCCACAGCTTCCTTGGGAAGCAGAGGTCACACTGACTGCAGGCTGGCTGTGACCAGTCAAAACAAGGTTGGCAGATACAATCTGCATCCCACCCTAAATCCAGAGAGGTGAGATGGAGCGATAGCCACAGCCTGCACATAAACACACGCTCTGATACTGCCAGCTAAAACCAGACAGGGCCTGCCGAGGAGACAACAGCTCCCCGAGCAGGCTCAGGATAAGGAGATCTTTAGCCCCTCCACATCCCTGTGCCAATACTCTCCAAAGCCTCCGGGACTCCTCCATCCTGGCTGCACCTTTTACACTGCTCTGCCAAAAGCATCTAACCCCAACCACAGTCACTGAAGGCTTGAGCAGATTGTCAGAGGCTCTAATGAAAGAGCTCAAGACAGAGAGCCAAGCCCATGGAAGTCCTTCAACCAAGTTTAAGATCTAGCCACTTTAGTCCTTTGAATGCAGTTATCTACATGACTGAACACATGTGGTTAAGGAGCAGACTTCTCCTGTCTGCCTGGGGCCTGAGAAAATTTATTCAAAGGCATTACTTCTGTGAAATCTCTTGCACAGACTCTTGACAGCCTGACAGCTCCAAAAAGCACCACTCTGCCTAGCTCTGGTGCCCTGACTCTACAGAGCTGGGTGATCAGATGTCTGGCCCCTCCAAGAGCACTATCTTTACTCTCCAATGGATGCAACTAGTTCATGGTCATGTTTACTCTATCACCACTCCAGGGAAGAAAATGAGTGAGAAAACAAAATGATTTTTAAGTCTACTCCAAGAAGAAAATATCCGTTCTTTGGTTGAAGAAAGCTTGGGTTGGAGCTCCTGACCCAAGACAGAGCTGTAGTCACACCAGAAATAAACAGGGAAATTAACACCTCTTTCCCTCCCCAGACACTCATTTACCTTATACAGCGTGTTTCGAATTATTTCGATGTTCATTTCATCCAGGTCCTGTTCAGATATGCAGTCTTGAAAGAAAGCAGCTGAAACAGAGCCACAGACAGAGTTAGAATTGCCCACCAGCCATGCCCAGCACTTTCCAGAGTCCTCAACAATGCCAGGCAGAAGCACACCCTACGTTGAGCTTGTCCCTCCTAGGCCTGGCCCTTAACTTCAGCAGCCACCAAACTGCCGTGACTCAGAACCTCAGGCTTCACCATGGTTCCCCAGGCCACAACCTTTTTTGGGGCTCTCATATGAAAATCTTTCTTTGCCCCTTAGTCCTATGATTTACTTAACAGCCTATTGTCAGCAGAAATTCTCAGCTCTAGCCCCCAGCATCAGTGTCAGAGTAGTCTGTGTTTAAAAATAAGCAAAACCCAAAGTGTTCCCAGATGCAGGTGCTCAGAGGTGACAAGACATCTTCCGAATTGCCTGCTACAGCATGGCAGCAGTGCTTAAGCATCTGCGAGACAGCAGCTCATGAATCCTGAGGAAGCTGGTGCTTCTCCCTCCTTCTCCAATATCTCTGCTGGATTAAGAAGGTATGCGGACGCCACAGCTCCTACAGTCTATGACACTCCATGGTTGGAGTCAGGAGCTGTTTCCCCTGGTCAGTTCTATCACTCCTATTTTCCACTTCTGAGGATTTTTATTTCTCTAGCTGGAGGTAAGCAACAGGAGACAGGATAAAGTGGTGGTTGTTGGTAGGATGCTCAGCCCAGAGATACTTTGCCAGAGTATCTCTGGGAGTAAGTTTGAGAAGGTGTTGCCACTTAAAGAACACAGATTTCAGACCTAGCAGAGAGTACTGCAGATAAAAATGAGTCTTGTACAGGTAGTGTAACGTAAGGCTGTTGTACCAGTCTTGCTTGTTAGCAAGAGCACAGTCAAACCCATTGACAGGACTTTCATGACTTCAACTCTCACTCAATCAGCTTTGCTGAATTTGCTACACAGAAATATGATCTTTCTCAGCTTATGCAGTCCAGCTGTGGGTAAAGGACACTGCACTCATGCTGAGAACTGACCAGTGTTCTGCTCCGTGTGACAAACCAGGTATGACCCAGGCTCATGCCTTTGGTGTGCACCACTTTTTTTATAGCATGAACTCCCTGGCATGGACAGCAGCCACACCGTGGGTCTAGAGAATCCTGAACAGGGGTTAACCCCACAGAGGTTTTTTGTGACAGCATCAGAGACCAGTGCCACGTAGCTGGAGAAGCACTGCTCCCTACGGCTGGCAAAAATGAAAACAGTGTGTGCCAGGACTGGTTTTCACTGCAGGACTCACTGGCTAGCCTAGATAACTAAGCAGTGGCTACTTCAGAGTAGCATAGGAATGAGAACACAGCTATTTCAGTTCTTGGCCCTCCGATATCCCAAATTAGGCTAACGGCAAGTCTTATTTTGCCCTGCTAACCTATGAAAGCCATTTGGGGTTAGGCATTTCTACCCAGCCACGTAGCTACTCAAGTACTTTTAGGAGATAGAGCTGCTGTTTCTTCGCATGTGGTCACTGGAAAGAGTGCAAGTTAAACAACTGGATCCTGCATGCCTGCTTGTTTAGGCAACACAGCTACTCCCCATGTTCTCCTGCTGAAGAAATGCCACACTAGATGGTACACAGCCTCAAGGGCATAGCCAGGGCAAAGGTCTGAAGCAGAAGTCAGCCTAGCCAGGGCAGAAGCAGGCAAGATTGACTCATGTATATGTACATGAACACAAGAGGCAAAGACCCTCAACTGCCAGCCACATTCTCCAGTACCATCCCACCAGCGTTACAGGGCATTTTCATTCCATACAGAGCTGGAAGCTTTAAGGTCTCTGAGAGCTAATGTGTTTGAAATACTCTGATCTCTCTTACTCCTAAAATGGGAACTCCTACTCCTGAGGAGATTTTTCTTCCCATATATCATCCCTACAGCAGGCTCAACTCAGCTGCATGCAGAACTTCAGTTCTCCTGCTGAGCTGTTGCTCTACCTTGAAACCAAGATCTCAAGACATGTTTTCCCTCTGCAGGGCTCTAGCTGGCAAGTCATTTTTCCATGACAGCTACTTCACTTGCCCCATTATTACACAGAGCCTTTGCAAAAGCACTTTCAGTTCCAAACCCAACTATTTCTATCAAAGACAATATGATGACTTAGACTGTTTTGTTCTTCCTACCAACCCCAAAAGAATAATTAATCACTGACTCAGGCATATCTCACTACATTTTTGCCCACAGAGGCTAAACTAGCAAGTCTCCTGTGACTACCTCTCTTACTACTGCAAAAAAACTTCCATATTTTCTCCAGAACCACTTCCTACACCTTTTATCTTTAAAGAACATATCTGCCTGACTAACTGTTCATAAGACACCTGATTTTAGTGTTATGGGCCTCCAGGTCAAGCCCTGAGACAGTATATCTCAGTGCAGGATCCTGCTACACAATGAGTTTACATAGGCTTATGGAGATCTGGAGGTTTTGCAGTTGTTGTTTAGGGGTTTTCTGGTATATAAAGAGCTTTCCTTAACCTAGACCTAATTTTTTCGGGCTCAGAACAAGACTAGGCATGTGCAGATCTCTGTAATTACCTAAAAAAATTGCTTATAAGAAATTGCCCAACTAAAAGCGCTGGAAATTAAGTGATAGACCTTCGCTAAGAAAGCACATGTGCCATGTGTCCCAGGACAATTATTAAAAAGATCACATTGTCTAAGACCTCTCAAACTTTCTCCTTCCTGCCTAAACTCAGGTTACAATTCCCAGAAGAGCTAGTAAATGGACATAACTAGCAGATCAGATCCAACTACACCTGTACTGCCATGACAGCTCAAGGCCTGGCTCACACAAACTGAACTCCCCAGCAGTCTCCACTACCAGTGTGCTGGTTTGGACATTTGTTGAAAGGTACACAGAGAGCTAGCTGGTCCTCCAGAGGAGAAACTGGCATAGGACAGACATAAACCCAAACTCAAGCCCAGCCACCACAGGCAGTACAGCTACAGCTGTACATCACTGACCACTTTGTCTTCCTGGACCACAACTTAGGCTTAGTTGGACCTAGTTAGACTAGGAGGAAAGAAAGGGAAATCTGCTCCACACACAGCCGAGAGGTATTTTGAAAGGTTCCACTCACCCAGGGGTGTGTCTACCAGGATTGCATTGTAGAGCTCTGCAGGCGTCTGAGCAATGTTCACAGCTTCCATCTGCTCAAAACTTCCCAGAGGATGGCACTTGGGCACCAGTTCAGAGATGGAACGCTGGTGCAGAGTCCCAGTGATGAGCAGAATGACGTTGTCAATCATGTAGCTGTACCTGGAGGAATGCAAGAGGCAGCCTGTCACAATACGTAAATACAAAAACCAGCACCTGGCACCAGTCCACGTGAACATCTCCAAAAAGATGCACCTTTCCCATGACAAACTAGGAAGGCACCTCCTTAATGTCTCCTTATCATGACAGCCTAGGAAAAGGGAGTCAAACATAGCCTCAGGCTGTGATTTATGCTATAAGCTGAACCACACCATCTGTGTGTCTCCTACCTACCACTGGAGAGTATTAGACTGGAAGGGACTTCTGGAGGTCTCTGGCCCAGTGTCCTGCTCCAAGCATGGCCAGCTCCAGCTGCTGGGGGCTTTATACAGCTCAACTTTGATTTACTTGCAAGGATGTGTACCTCAACCTCTCTGGGGCTCTGCTTCAGCGTCTGACCACACTCACAACGAAAAGCCTTTTCCTAACAGCTAATCAGAACTTCCCTCATGGACATTTGTCTATTGTCTCTCATCCTAACCCCACACACCTCCAAGAGGAGCCTGGCTCCAGCTTCCCCACACCCTACCACAAGGTAGCGGGGAACATTTGTCCTTGCAGCATTCCCACTGCTCTGTAGAGAGCATGTGCAAAAGGTAGGACACCAGCAAAGGGGAATCTGCAGGTAGCTTGACTCAAGCTCAGCTTCAGTGCCAGCACTGCTCCATCTTGTTCAGACTACGAAGAATAGGTCAGGTTTCTGCAGCCCCATTCCCTTCCAAAAACAACAGGGCTGGCAGCTTTGTCACAACCTTTATTCACAGCCTCATGAAACTGCACACACGGTTTTACACCTCTACCATCAAAACCTACAAACTTTTCATTAGCCCACATTATGATGTCCCTAACCAAGTTTTCTACCTGGTTATACAGAATTAGCAGATTCAGCCTTTGGCACTCAACACAAGTTCCACCAACACAAGCCCTCTGTAGCCCTTCTCTCCAGTATGTCCTTGTTTCTCTTGCACTGAGAAGCCCAGAACTGGGCACAGCACTCCAAGTGAGGCCTCCACCAGCACCAAGCAGAGGGGAAAGATCACCTCCCAGTTCTCCCAGTCCAGCCAGAGAAGGAAGACACAGATGGCCTGAAGACTGGGAATACAAGAAAGGCTGGTGGCCTTCTACAAGTCAAAGGCTCAAGCAAGGCATCATCTAAAAACACGGAGCTGAGAGGAAAAGTGTTCCTAGCAAGAACAGGAGTGGTGCTCTAGGCACCTTCATTACTAGCTGAGCTATAAGCCAACCACGCCGGGAACCTGAAAAAAAAATCAAGTGAGATAAGGGTTTTTTCAGTCAGCAGAAGGTGCCTTCAAAAATGTCCCTCAGCAGCACAGGGAAGGGACACAGATGCTGGAAGAGCAGGATATTTGGGATTTTACACTTCCTTGCTCTCATTACTAGAGCTCTAATGTTGGAGAACGACTTGCAGAGAGCAAGGCCATAGCTCCCTGCAGGAGCTGGTCGGCCATAGCTCCCTGCAGAAGTCGGTCGCAGCCACCTGAGGTAAACAGAGGAAAAAACCCAGCGTACAGTGATGCTAACAAGGACTGTTGTGAGAACAAAGAGATAAGTTGGGGCACATTATGACCTTGGGGGTGAGACAAAAACAGCCCTGAGAGGGAAGCAGGTTCAAAGCAAGAAAAATGTTTATGCATACCAGAAATGCCACAAGGGGCTGGGATATTATAATGTGACCTTTTAGATGTACCCAATGGCTGAGATATTATAATGTAGTTTCTTAAATGCATCCAATAGAGTTGCAAGTAGTGTATTGTAGAGTGCTTATATAAGGTGTGATTTCTTTCAATAAAGTTGAAGCTTGCTCTAGCATTCACATTGAATCGGCTGCTTGCTTCCTCCGTCCGCCGCACTCTAACTCTAAAAACTAAGATGATGGAAAAGGTCTGAAGAAGCTCCTTGGCAGGAGCTGCTCCAAAACAAATTGAGATCAGCCTAACTAGAATGGCAGAAGGAGCTGTGCATGCCTGGAGTTGGAGCTCTGTTGCAGTTCAGGCTTTCCGCGTGTACTTGAGTACTGAAGAAAGGGAACTTAAGGCCAGCACCCCTAGACTGGGGCAAGAGCAAGGACAGTAAGGCTCTGCACGCATTTGTCAGATGGGCATTATGGATGCTGCTGGTCTTTGTATTTCTGAGCTAACAAGGAGGACATAATGCAGGCCTGCGTTTCCCTTTGAACCACATCAAATGCAGATAAGCAGAGCCAGTCAAAGGCAGATTTCAGTAGTTTTTATTAGATGGGCTTACTGCCTCTCAAATATGCTCAAAGGTCCATGAACAAATCCACACCTTAGTTCCTGAAACAGGTGCTGCTTTTTTCTCTGCACTGCAGGGCTGGGTAACACACCTCCTGGTCCTACTATTTTTGCAGAGAGCCTTCCTGTGTTTGCAGCCTACCCTTCCAGGGACGTTCAATCTAGAACCAGGACAATCAGCACAAGCTTCATGTACTAGGAAACCTCCTTTTGCCCTTTAATCCACAACGTCATTATCCTCCCTTCTGTTTGTGCAGCTCTCACCATGGAGATGATTGCAATCTCCAGGACAGCAAGAAGGGCCTGTTTATGAGAACCGAGGGTAAGGCCCTTGCAGTAAGCAGCTGGTTCCTGGTAAATACAAGCATCTGCACCCTAACACAGATGTATCTCAGAGATATGCCAGACCATTTCCCAGCTCCACCATCTGCCCTCAAACATGCAAGTTTGCTTAGTGCAACTCAGTAGCTTTAAGGAAAGACCACATGCAGGACTACTCTCACCAAAGCAAGACAACAAAACAGACCAAAACTGTTTCTTCAATTCAGCATACAATGAAGGAACAGGCAAGGAAATACAGTTATTGCACAGTACACCTCTTTCTTATTCCCATTTCACCACAGATCTTGCTTGCTACAAGACATTTGCAACTTGCAAGGAGCCTGGCCAAAGTCAACCACACAAGAGGAACTGAGGGAAAATGCCTGGAGCCTTTTCCATTCACAGGTCTTTAGAGCAGTTTAGCTCCTGGCTTAGGAGTCACACCAAGCTCATCCATGCTCTGCCAGGCCAGCTCACCATGAAACCCACAGCCAGGTTTGGGGAGAACAGCCCAAGTCTGACCCTCTTCACATGTGAGAAGCTTTTGCTTTCAGACTGATTGTCCCAGGAAAAACAAGCCACCTGGTTTACACTGTCAGAGTGCAAAGCATGGCTCTCCCTATTTCATTTATACCCTTTAACTTGCTTATTTCCTCATCCTTCAGGGAAGTCTGGGGAAATGCACAGTCTATAGACCAAATGTCAAGGCCTCTAAGGAGGCCCAACACCAACTTTTTGAAAGAGTACTTTACCTATTGAGGCTACTTAAATCTTGCTGTCACAGAAGGATTCATCCCTGCAGGAGGAGGAATTACCATGCATAAGATAGAGGGGAAATTTCACTGTGACAGTATTTCAAACCTTTATGATAGCAAGAGAACAAAGGTCGTCGTGTACCCACTGAGGCCAGGCAGACACCATCACCACTACCTAATCCTTCCTGATAGCTCTCATTTCTATCCAGCAAGCCCAGACCACTTATCAGTGCTCAGCTCCTCCTTCATCCCAGAAAAAGCAGTCACAGCTTAGTCAATCCTGACTACAAGGCAAGTCTTCTAGTGTCAAGGCAGCTGGAAAAGCCTCTTCTCATCTGTGGAAGGGGCAACACTTGCTTTTATGTGCCAGTCCAACAAGAACACATCTGCCTCTGTTAGCACAGCTGTACTAAGACCACAGCAGAGGTCCTGGCTACGTTGGCATTTCCTCCCAGGCCCAAAGGATTAGATTTATTACAGTGGCAGCGGTTTTCCTAGGAACCTCCAACTACTTATTTAATAAAGCAGCTTTTGCCATCATCCTCTTTACCTCTCCTATCAGGTTCTGACCAGCTTCAAATGTTTCAGCTTTTATGCTCAGACTCCTCCAAGAGCATATTAACCTTCACTAGCTCTCAGTGCAGTTAATAAGAGGACCAGACTATATCCGGGATAGAATTAATTTTCTTCATAGTGGCTGGTATGGGCCTATGTTTTAGATTTGTGCTGAAACCAGTGTTGATAACAGGTGTTTTTGTTACTGCTGAGCAGTGCGCACACAGAGTCAGGGATTTTTCTGCAGCCCACTTGGCATGGAAAAGAGATTAGGACCTAGGATGGTCTGGTGAGAGACTGGAAACAGGCAGAAAGACTGACAAGCTCCTTGGTGAGGACAAGCCTCTGCATTAGCTCCCTGGGAACACTCAGTATTTTTCAGAGGAGAAAGCACTACATGGAGGCTCTATATAACCTATAGCCGGTGACAGGGGGTGGCAGTGTTTTAAGTGGTAAAATAGCACCTTACCTCAAGACCCCAACCTCACCTCCACAAAGACCACAGCAAAACTCTCCTGGGCAAGAATGTGTTTGACACTCCTGCTTTGAGCTGCTATCTGCCCACACAGGGAGCTGGACACAAAAAGAGTGGATGTTTAGACAGGGTTTCACATGCACAGTTACACCCTGCTTCGCTCTTCCTGTCACCCACTGAATTGAGGTGTGGTATATTCCAGAAATTTACATTCACAGAAATACAATTTTATTTGATACTGAGAAGCATCAGTAATGTCTCACAGAAGTGTTCTTAATTTCTTAAAGGGCAGGGAAGAGTCAGCAAGTATAGAAATATCATCCAGAGCAGGAGAGAGAGAGAGATGTTGACTTATGGCTTCCTGAAGTCTGTGACAACTGGGACCAGTATTTTCACTCCTCCAGCGACACCCAGTTCAGCACAACAGGCACTGGGCAAGACTCACATAAAGAGAGCAAAGCCAGGCTAGGATATGCCTAGAGAAACCAAAAGTTGCAAGGGGGGAATGTTCCTTCCAGCAGCAGCAGGTCAGAGAGCACACAGACACACACAGACACACACAGACACACACAGACACACACAGACACACACAGACACACACAGACACACACAGACACACACAGACACACACAGACACACACAGACACACACAGACACACACAGACACACACGTAATGTACAGGTACTTTAACAACGTATGTCTTCCTCCTTCTGGAGTTACTTAAGCACAACCACAGATAAACAAGACATGCAAGAAAGATTGCAATGACCTGCTGAATATTGGGAACGGGTTTTTATCAGGGGAGTACATAAAATGCATGAAAGCTCATCACATGGGGTGTTTACAACTTGGCCTGAAGGCACTCAGGCCTTGCCCCCAAGACAGTTAAACCTCCTCTCCCTCTCCATTTACTAATCTAATCTCATCTCATCTAATCATAAAGAGTCATTGTCCTATGGCAGATAGGTGGGTTTTTTATTGCTTTCTGCTCCAGGATACTAAAGAAACCATAAACAATAGTGCAAGTGGTCACAAAGCATGAATAATGACAGAACATTGCATGACCTGAGTTTCTCAGGAATCCTCCAAAAGCCTTGCCAAACTGTAGCTTAACAGCTGCTCTGCAAGGGGTCATGAGGACAGCCCTCCCTGTCAGCAGCAAACCCAGAGAGCAGCAGCTGATGCACCAGTGCGTAGCAGGGAAGAACCATGCTGCGGCTCAGGGGTTTTGCTGGGATGGGTTAAGGTATTGCATTGCTCAAGCAACTTTAATGCTTCCCAAAACCAGCATTAGACTTTAATGCAGACTAATACTAGCAAGGCAAAGGTCCCTATGTGACTGCATTGGGCAGTTACTCAGATTATTGTAAAAGCATGTGTTTATTTTGGGATGAAAAAAGGAAATCTCCAGTGGGATCAGAGCGGTGCTCTGAACTTGGCATGAATTCTAGAGACAGCTTTAAATGATGATGAAGTTGTTTTGAATATAGTCACTTTAGCATCTAGTGCTTCCCTCTTGTAGCTCATCCAGTTCATGCACTCAGGTGCTGGTGGGAGAAGTAACCTAAGGAAAAAATTCTGGGCTGGTTGTACTGCTGCTTCTGTGGGTTTGTGCGTAAGCACATAGACTTATCTCTATGGCCCACTGGGTTCGAGACCTGAGCAAAGGTGCTGGTATGCCAAGCCACTTGTCACACCTCTCAAGATCCAAATATAAGCAAGTCATGGGGGAAAGCAATGCACAGACTTCAAAGCAAAAAAGAGCAGTAGCTGACACTAAGAATAGTGCCAACAGCCAAGCTGCTTGTATCAGGAATGTCATTTTAAGATCATTAGTAAATAACTGTACAGCTGTCCTGAACTGGAAAGGGGAGGGATGTTGCTCATGAGGAAGACCTCAGTGCCTCACTGAGGCTTGTTCAAGTAATAGCGGATGAACTGAGTCAAATCCTTAAATCAGTTTTTTAGTTCAGACTAGAACAAGTCAGCCCAGGAGCTTTGGGCCAGGAGCAGTTCCACCCCTTGCCTGCAGCTGAAGCTCAGGCAGTCCAGGGAACACCAAGAGTAGATGCAGCATGTGATGGTCTCTTCCTATCTTTGCACACTGTCTTTCCCAGAGTCACACCAATAAAAAAACAAAAAACAAAAAACAAAAAAAAAACCCAACAACAACAAAAAAACCCAAACCACACTTAAGTGGTAGGTTCGTGAACCTGCCAAAGAGAAAACTGAGAATTTCATGGTTGCCACCACAAACCAAGGGCACTCAGCCAATAAGTGGGTGCCCTGCTAAACTTAGATCAACAAGACCATTTCACAGCAAAGACTTGTAACTTCACAGTACTACAGAGGCTGTGGCAGCCTTTCAAATCCAAGTATCCAGGAATGTTCTCAGCATTAATCTATATTTAGCTGCGTCTCCACATGATTTTTACCATCTTCCAGTGAGCCTAGGTCTCTTGAGATACTGACCTCAGTTTTCCAGTGGTATCATCCAGTAACTTATAAGTAGTCATACAGGGTCAGCTGCATTAAAGGCTAATGAGAAAAAAGCTAGAAGCACTTCTAATTTTGAAGCTTTATGAATATGATGTTGTGTTCTAGATTAACAAAAACCCTTTGAAACACCAGGGAATGCTTTGAACACCTTGCAGCCTCATGCAAGACTGATTGCTTAAACCTGATGAGAGACTTAAAGCTTGAGAAACAGTAGGCTGGTATGCAAGGCTGAGTCCTGGCACCCTGTGCTGAGCAGACTTCAGCTCTAACTACATTTTAAATATTGACCCAAAACATCTAATCATGCTGCTTTCACACAGACCAGCTGCAAAAGCCTAACTTGCATATACTGTCTTCTTACCTTCCTTACCTTATGTAAAGCAGATGAGGCCGTCTATAGACAGGTAGGAGCAGCCTCACATTCACAAGCCCTGGTTGTCATGGGGGACTTCAACCACCCCAGTATCTGCTGGAGGGACAACACAGCTGGGCATAAGCAATCCAGGAGGTTCCTGGAATGCCTTGATGATAACTTCCTTCTAGTGACAGAGGAGCCAACAAGGAGAGGTGCTGTGCTGCACCATGTTCTCACCAAACTCAAGGGCAGCCTTGGCTGCAGTCACCATGAAATAGGGGAGTTCAAGAACTTTAGGGCAGCGACAAAGGCACGCAGCAAGCTCCCTACTTCAGGAGAGCAGACTTTGGCCTCTTCAGGGATCTGCTTGGCAGTAGCATAGGATAAAAAGCTAGAGGGATGAAGGACCCAAGAAAGCTGCTTGATATTCAAGGATCACCCCCCTCCAAGCTCAGGAGCTATGCATCCCAACAGAACACCAGGAGGCCTGCAGGGATGAACAAGCAGCTCCTGGACAAAGTCAAGCAAGGTTCAAGACCATCTGAGGAACCTGATGGTGCACAAGTCCATGGCACCTGGTGAGATGCATCCATGGGTCCTGAGGGAACTGATAGATGAAGTGGCTAAGCCACTAGCCATCATATTTGATAAGTTGTGGCACTGTGGTGAAGTTCCACTGACTGGAAAAGGAGAAACTTAACACCCATTTTTAAAAAGGGAAATAAGACCCTGGGAACTACAGGCCAGTCAGTCTTGTCTCTGTGCCCAGCAAGATCATAGAGCAGATCCTCCTGGAAACTCTGCTAGGGCACACGCAAAATGAGGTGATTGGTGACAGCCAACATGGCTTCACTAAGGGCAAATCTTGCCTGATGAATCTGGGGGCCTTCTACAATGAGGTTACAGTGTTTGTGGATAAGGGAAGAGCAACTGACATCATCTACCTGGACCCATGCAAAGCAGTTGTCCCACATGACATCCTTGGCTCTAAATTGGAAAGACATGGATTTGATGGATGGACCAGTCGGGGGAAAAGGAATTGCCTCGATGGTCACACTCAAAGCGTTGTGGTCAACAGCTCAATGTCCAAGTGGAGAGCAGTGACAAGTGGCATTCCTCGGGTCAGTGCTGGGACCAGTGCTGCTTAACACCTTTGTCAGTGACACTGACAGTAGGACTGAGGCACCCTCAGCAAGTTTGCAATGACACCGAGCTGTGTGGTGTGGTCGACAGGCTGGAGGGAAGGGATGTGCCATCCAGAGGGACCTGGACAGGCTGGAGAGGTGGGACCGTGCAAACCTCATGGAGTTCAACAGGGCCAAGGGCAAGGTCCTGCCCATGGGTCTGGGCAATTCCAAGCACAAATACAGGCTGGGGGATGAACAGATGGAGGGCAGCCCCAAGGAGAAGGACTTGGGGGTATTAGTGGATGGAAAACTATGAGCCAGCAATGTGCCTCACAGCCCAGAAAGCCAACAGTATCCTGGGCTGCACTAAGAGCAGTGTGGCCAGCAGGTTGAGGGAGGGGATTCTCCCCCTCTACTCTGCTCCGGTGAGGACCCCCCTGCAGTGATGTGTCCAGCTCTGGGGCCCCCAATGCCAGAAGGACACGAACCTACTCAAGCAGGGCTGGAGGAAGCCATGAGAATGATCCCTCTGGCTGGAGCACCTCCCCTGTGAGGACAGGCTGAGAGAGTTGGGGGTGTTCAGAAAAGGCTCTGGAGAGACCTTATTGAGGCCTTCCAGTACTTTAAAAGGGCTACAGAAAAGGTGGGGAGGGACTCTGATCAGGGATTGTAGAGATAGGATGAGGAGTAATGGCTTTAAACTGGAAGAGGGAAGATTTAGATTAGCTGTAAGGAAGAAATTCTTCACTGTGAGGGTGATGAAGCCCTGGCACAGGTTGCCCAGAGAAGCTGTGGCTGCCCCCTCCCTGGAAGGGTTCAAGGCCAGGTTGGACGGGGCTTTGGGCAACCTGGGCTGGGGGAAGGTGTCCCTGCCTGTGGCAGGGGGGTAGGACTAGATGATGCTTAAGGTCCCTTCCAACCCAAACCATTCTATGATTCTGTGACATGCAGTAAACCAGGTGGGGTAGACAAGATTTTGCTTGGCCTCTAAATATCACAGTACTTTGCAGTATTTACACAAAGCTCTAAGTATTTTCTAGACTTCAAGCCAGCACACAGAATTGATCTGGAAAAGGAGACTAGGACCCAAGACGCCTTCAAGAAGTCTTCAGAAGAGTGCCTTCAGCCTCCAGGCCTTCTCTGGGCTGAACTTGACAGCCTAGAGGACTGGGTGAGGCAAACTGATGGAAAGGTAAAAGGCAAATGAAGACTGCTAAGATCCAGCAGCAGAAGACCTTGAGAAAAGTTTCAATCAAGCAGCAAAGCATGTTATATGGGAACAGAAGTCATCAGTGAACATTTATCCAACTGAAGGCAATGCACACAGGTTGTCCTCTGGAAAAGTTGCACCCACACATAAATTGATCAGATGAGCACTGATAACCTCCTAACATACTCGTTTCCTCCCTATTTTATGCCTTTGTTCAGCCTGTAAAGATTGTGAGCAGAAACATGAAGGAAGTGGAAGTTCCTGCAAACTGCAGAATCAGAGGGATTCAGCTTTAAACAAGGCCCAAGATGATAGTTAAATGCACACACTGCCTCTGGATAAAACAGCATCAGCTTGGACTGGGACGTTATCCAGG
The DNA here is from genome assembly GCF_003259725.1 of Athene cunicularia. Lineage (NCBI taxonomy): Eukaryota > Metazoa > Chordata > Aves > Strigiformes > Strigidae > Athene > Athene cunicularia. The sequence continues at coordinate 18,923,109 of NW_020799113.1, read as the reverse complement.
GGCGATGCATTCTCACCTAATCACCCACAGCTTGCATGCTAGAGCCCCTTCTAAGGGCTGCAGAGTTTCATTAAAGATAAATCTTTCTTAGTGAAACACAGGCCTACATCTGGACCTCATCACTTGCTTCTTGCTACATCTTCCCTGCCCTGATAGCATTTTCCTAGCTCTTCCGATCATTACCGTGGCTCAGTGTGTTTGCTAGGCACCGTGCTAACACCTTCCAAGCGCAGAACAGTGCTGGTCAGCGGGAGAAGGGTTATGCTGTTGCAGTGCAAATCCAATGGCCAAATTAAGTGTTTTCCAGGCACTAGAGGTTTGGGAAAAACATATTACACAGTGAAATCCACCTTTCAAAGACTCCCTTTCTCAAGTGGGCACCTGTGGTCACACCATTTTGAAAGATGACTTCCACAGCCACCACCCAGGCATGCAACCTCGTCCATTTTCACATAGACATTGGTTCTGGGAAACTGGTATGAGACCTGTGTCCTTCAGGTATGCAGGAGCACAGATGCAGTTCTGATGCTACCATCCAAAGGACACAAGCCTGTGACCATTTCCAGACCATTAGTTACATGCCCTCTTATTTTGTATATTGCATAATCCCTCCAAGAACTTGGCTTATCAGTTCAACTTTGCACTCCCTGTAAACAGGGAAGCTGTTTGTCAGAAACCTGTGCTTCTCTGCCAAAACTGTCTCTGCCAGAAAAGGCTTGTAAACCTTTTATTGCAGGATCCCCAGCCACTACAGTAATTTTTGCTTTCCAATCCCACTACCACCAAAGAGTCAACAACTAACTGAAAATAGTATACAGTGCAGTTTTAACTACAGTAGCATTAGCAAAGATCCTTCAGATTGTTGCATTTGCCCAAATAAACTGCAAGTGACTGTAATGTAAAGCATTTGGAGATTTTTCTTCTACGAGAAAGGACTTCAAAAGGATGTAGTCATATTCTGTAACCTCTGCAGTTATGTCAGGATGCACACTCCAGTGTATTTAGAAGACAGGCAACTTCCTACTCCAGAGAAGAGTATTATTGCTCTTCAGCTCAAGTAGCAATTGAAACAATTTGGCTCCAGAAAAACCACTGCTGCAAGATTAAGTTTGAACTCAAAGTTGCACAGCAGAAACTAGATCTATCCAGCGCAGGGGAGAGGCAGAGCAGGACTAGGTCAGAGAGAAAGTAATAGAGGGAAGTGTCAGCTAAGAAAAGGCATGCACAAGGGGAAAAAGGTACATGCAGCCTCATCAAAAACACATCTTGTGACCACAAAAACATACCGAAAGCCAAGTTCCCAGCTGCATCCTCAGGGCAACACAGAACCCGGTTCCCAGCCCTAGCAGACTGGTAAGATAAAGACAGAAGACGACCTAGTCTGTCCTCTGATGACTGGCGTGATCACAGATTTGGAAAATGTGTTTAGACTCGGCTCACCCCCAGACCTCACCCCTACAGCAGATTCAGTTTCTGCAGTTACCAGCAGCTCCCCAACCTGAATACAAGATTGAAGCCCTCTCCTGCCCATCAGCATGCTACAAGGGCTCAGCGGACCCAGCAGCTGCCAGAGCCCTGAATGGCAGGCTGCTGTGAAACCAGACTTTCCAGAGCAGGGAAGAGACTGTTCTGAAGCAAGGGAAAAAAATCCCCTTATTTTTGCCCCTGGAAAAATATTAAAGCTGACAATATAACCAGGCTACAGCAGGCTAGAGCCAGGAGTGACACCACAATAAAGAATCCTGCCTAGACCATATACAGAAACACTGGAAGGAAGGAGGGACAGCACATGGCACTGTCAGGCTAACACAAAGAAAGCCTTTACAGAAAGGCAGGGCAGCACATCATCAAGAAGCAGCTAAAACCCACTTCCATCCCACAAGTCAGTATGTGCTTGTTGAATTCAGGAAGTGGGTTTTGCTGTTTCAAGTACACTTAATACCTGTTTGTTGCTGCCCTACAGAACATCACTGCATTCCCTCAGCCAAACAGCCGATCATTTGTGTTGGAGCCGAGATGTTAACAGCCAACTTGTGCCTATCAGTCAGAATCTACTATGATTAGCTAAAGGACACAGGAAAGCACCAGCGGTCCTCCAGCAAGGAGCTGCATGGCAGGACACAGAGCTAGCAGGTGTTTTATAGAGACTGTAGCAGGCTCAAAAACTTGAGCTTTTCCTTGCCACAATACGCAGTGACAGAGGCCACCAGCTACAGCTACCACTTAAAAAAACCAAATAGGGTGTGTGGTGGAAATCTGTCAACTTCCTCAATATTTTGGTACTAACAATGCAACACTTGCCACAGATGAGTTCCTGGAAAGGACCAGAGCCAGGAAAGAGCGTGGTGCCAGGAGGGGAGCACAACTGGACAAAAAAAAAAAAAAAAAAAAAAAGTGGCAGCACGTGACTTAGGGAACAAAGACCTTGCTTTGGCGTTGCTGCCCAGATATGTTCTTGGGTCAGTTTCCTTCCTGTGCTTTTAAACACTGCCCTTTCCTTAAGCTCAGGAGACAAATTGACTCCTGCCCATCTCCGCAGGTGACCACTCTTACCTAGAGCAGAGCACCTGGGGACAGGCAGCCACGGGGCTGGAGTGCCACCTCCCGGCAAGTCACGGGCAGCGCAGGAGAGCACACCGGGAACACACAGCCTCCTGGTGCTCCAGAGCTCCCAGTTCTTGCTTCTCATTCCTGTGGCCTCAACTAGTTTACGGGCCACTTCCTAGAAGCAAGAGAAATGACGTCGCATAATCCCACGCAGGGACGAATGACATGGCTTGGCTGTGGAGCAGTCACAGAGGACAAGGACTACAGCTGCCCCAAAGATCAGACACTTCCCCAGATCTTCTCAGCAAGATGTCCCCTGGGTCAAGGTCCAAGCACCCTCCAAAAACATGTACAACAGTCACCTGCTAATCAACTCAAAACCACCTCAGAGGTCCAGCAGGACATTCATCAAGGAAAAAGCCCGACTGGTTTTTAAATGCTTGATTCACCTCCTGGCACCAGCCAGCTCTACCCTGGCAACTCTGAGGAGGTACCCAAGTGTTTAACAGGCCTCAAAGGGCCTGTCTAGTGTGAGATTACCCAGTATTCTTAGGGCAGCCAAAAATTTAAGTACATACAAAGGCATCCAGCAGCAGTGAGTTTCAGAGCTGAACAGGCTACAAAATATTTCCTTCCATTTTAAACCAGACACACCTACAATCCCACTTGATTTAAAAAAAAAATATCTGTTTGCAACCCAATGCCTCTCTTGAGAGTCCCAGTGAACTCAAGCTTTCCTCCTGCAGAAAGCAGCCTCACTAAAACTTTCCATATCTTTCTACCATCTTCTATTTCAATTCAGCCTGTAAAGTTCAGCACATGGACACATTCAGTAGAGCACAATTTCTTCTCCTGACCACCTGGTGCCTCACTTGCCTGGAGCTGTCTACCAGGAGCGGTCTTTACCATTTCCTGCTCAAGTTTCATTAGCTAACGTAAAAGAAATGAGTGGGAAATGGTCATGTTCAAAAGGCAAAGATAAATCAGCCCATTACACTTATCTGTGTGCCCAGCCAGAGTGGAAGATCAAGTGGCACAGGCTCGTCCCAGTGTCATCCAGGTAGACAGGATGACACAGTATCTCTGTGTGCACAGACACAACATTCCCAGCACTGCCAACATCCTTTGGCTGATCATCACTGAGACACTGCCCACAGTGTCACACTACTGGCACAAGTACATGCTGCCAGCCTCTGAACAGAGCTGTTCTTCACTCCAACTATTTGGGACATGCATGAGAAGCTTCACACTGTCAGCAGACAGAATCTCTGAAACTTCTGCCCCAAACCAAGGCCTACTACAACCCACAGGACAGTTTTGGGGGAACAAAACACAGCCTGAAAGGCAGTCCAAGTAGTCCTATCTATCCTACCCTCCTTTCTACTAGCATTGCCACTAAATATATTAGGATTACCAACAGAAAACATTAAGACCCACTGGGCATAAACAGCACAGCTTGTGTTTCACAGTCCTCATTCTTCTGTTTTAACTTGTCCATAGTGTCATTAGAAGTTATTAGAGCTGATAATGCTGATAGTGATTCCTACCTTGGGCCAGCTGAATCTGGTAACACCTTCTCTATTCACCAATACTCCACTGGTGTGGTGAGTGCAGACCCAGAGGAGACTCCTCCATCAGTGGTGCAGCAGAACCACAACAAAACAAAACTAAACACTTGGACTCCTTGCCCATAAGGATTTGTAAAAGAGTGGACGTAATTCATGTAGCAAACAGCTTTTTTCCCGCTTTACCTTCCTATAGGCAGCACTGCAAACAGTGGCACTGAAGTAAATCTTGTGGGTAAAAAGGAAGAGATACAAGTAAAGACAACTCAAAGAAGAAACATCCTGTTATGAATGGGACCAATATATTCAAGACAAGATTATGCAGTAAGCAAGAGATACAGATATCTTCACAGAACTGTTTTTTGGTATAGAAAACTCATCAAAATCAGAGACAGAAGCAGAACAAGATCAAAGTTAAACCAAGTTAAGGGCAAAACACTAGTTTTAAAATTAAGTCATTCAAACGGCCGCCAGAACTGGCCTATCAGATTACACGAGATGTTTAAGGTCTTCTGCACAACTCCAGCTGGATGTAGACACTGGATAAAGGTCAACAGGAGTGGTGTAACAGGAAACTGGATTTCCACAGCTATCCGCAGCCTTCCGACCAAGTCATGCAGTGTGTAATCAGGGCAGGCATGGCCTGAGACCTTTCAGTTCATCTTTTCCACACACTGATTTTCAAAGTGGAACAGTTAGGGAACAGCAAAGTTTTAAAGTCTGAAGGATACTCATGTGTCCTGCCCAGACTATTGCCTTTAAACAGATATGACTTAAGCTAAGACACCATTAGTGATTACTTTAACACTCCCACAGAGATCAGACATTTCCATAAGCCTGTAGGGCAGCAAAGAAAAAGCATCAGTGGAGGACAAACTACCTAATATGGCCAGGCTAAAACAGTACTGATGTCTTTACAGCAAATTAAAATTGAACAAAAACATAAGAGAATAGAAGAGATTCTAGGATCACGAGCTAGAAACTGCTTCATCCATTGAAAAATACTGCTGCAAAATAGGGGCTTGGTCATGCCTTGCTCCGTATCTGGAACCAAATATGAAAACTCCATGAGCTTTAGTGACAGGCATATAAGAAAAAAAATACTTATTAGAAAATAGGAAAGGCTTAAAAGACAGGCAGCTAAATTTAGCACAGTGACCCAGAAAATAACAGATATGAGCCCCTGGGTTTGAAAAATGAGATAGTGCTACTGTCTAGATATAGAAACAACAGAACAGGAAGGAATACAGCAGAGACAGGTCTTTAATCAACATCTGCACATGCAGGAGACACCACATACAGGTCAAAATTTAAACATCTTTGAATGGACCAAAGGCCTTTCCACATCAGCCTACAACAGGTGGCAAGCAAGATAACACATATAAAACTACCAAAAATGCAAGATTAAACACCACTTGCCAGAGTACCTGCAAAGCTCATGGTATCAAATAAGTGAATAGTGATGTATCAGCTATCTGACTCGAGAACAGAATACAATCTTGGTCTCAGTGGTGCAAGTTAAAGTCATGTTCTACCGAACCAGAAATTCACTTCTATCCATGCAATATCTCCTTAATGGTTAGAAAAGGTCACTAACTATTCCGTTTCCAAGCCAAACTAGAGCTTATAGGAATACAGACTAAGAAGAAAGGCAATTTTACTTCCACGTTTCAGATGCAAACTAGCACAACTGATATCTCACCAAGTCTAACAACTTCATTTTATTCCTGATTAAAACAAACGCAGTGTGCAGGGAAGCAGAGGGTTGTGCAGAACTGCTAGCAACTTACTTGCTTCCTTGCAAGTAAGAACACTGTGCTGTTTCAAGCTTTTCCCATCAGCTGAACCTGCTGTGGAAGCACAAGCCCCTGTGTCTTTTCATGCACTGACAGACACACTGAGGCTGCTGCAGACCTGTCTTTCCAGCAGGCACATTTTAGGCTCTCCCTTCCCCTAGCACTGGTGTTTGTTAGATCCTACTAAACTGGCTAAGAAAAACACTTCAGTCAAAAGATTAACCCCAAAAGGGAAAGGTTGTTCAATTTTTTGGTCAGCTTAACTCCCTGAACCAGTTTGTGGGGTCAGAGAAAGGCCTACAGCCCCTGGGTGGGATGGTAGGATCACAGTAGCCCCAACAAAAGCTGATCAGCCTCAGTGGGTCAGAACTAGCAGGCAATTGCTGGCATGCACATATGTTTTGCAGCAGGATCACATATTTAAAGACCCAGGATCATTTAACACAAGGGACAAGGGTAAGTGACAGCTCTAATAGAGACTAGACCAATTCTGCAGTGGAAGGAAGCTGTGCCAATGAAGCATACACACACCTTGGGACCAGAAGCCTTTTACAACCTAGCGACACTGTCCTGCTGGTTTGAGACCTCCAGATACAAGCAAACCAGTTTCATTCCAGAAGCTGCAGAAACCACAGCAACTACAGGGCTGAGCACGGAAAGCTGGTCTGAGAGGCCTCAAGTCTGGAAGACGACCAACATTTCAAATGCTGTTCTCAAACAGTTGGTACTCACGTGATGAAGTCCAGAAAACTTGCTAGGGGCTCATATGCATGGTTCCTCATGTGACGAAACTCCACCACCATCTTCTCCTTTAGCTTGTCATCTATGACGGAGACTGTGAGCGGGGAGGCTTCATTGGCCAAGAAGTTCCCATAGTCTGTGCTTTGTAGGTGCAGTTTCAAGTCTGAAAAAGAAAGAATAATTCTACTTTACAGGGTTTGTGTTGGGTTTGGATTTTTTTTTGAGCAGAGCCAGGCAAGCTGTTGCTCAGCACTTCTTCCAAGCATCCTCTTCTCTGAGGATCACCTAGACAAAACCCATGTGTTAAGTCATACACTTATACTTGTGTTCAGTTTTATCATCAATCCAAACTCAGGAAAAGATTAGTGTTTCACCATACCAGCCTTGTGCCATCTTAAAAAGGAAACTGTGACACTATCTGTGTAACTCAGCACACATATGCACCAGCTGTCCACTGTGCTTGATCAAGGTGGAAGGTTACCGGTCTTTTCGGAAGTATTTTCTAGAAATCTAGAAAAAAGCACAACAACTTAAGCACTTCCTCTAGCCAAAAGGGCTCTGGCTGCAGGCTTCTCTGAAGCAATCACGACCAAGAACCTATGTGCACTCACAAGCAAGTTTCCTCAGATACTAGTGATGTAGAGGCATCTGAAAAGCTTTCAAAGGCAAAGAGACATAAACAGCAACCTTGATATTATAAAGCAGCTAGGTATTACACCATTAAGTCAGTTCAGCTAATTGCATTGTTAAAGAGAAGTCAGGCATTAAGAGGCAGAGAGGAGCTAGTGAAGAAAGTGGCCATTTAAATCCATCTCGTATGGTAGGCAACCCCTGCCCCAGATGGAGGAACATGCTCAGAAGCCCTCCCCTCCTCCAGTTTCAAGCAGAGGAAACCTTTGTTTCCTCTGTTAACCTTGCTGCAGGTCAGGTGCCCAACCAAGCTGCAGTCCTGGCCAAGAAGCAACCACAACTTGCTGAGCTCTGTCAAGATAAAACTCTATTTGAGCCAAAAGTATCTCTATGGAAAAACTGAATCCAGAGCTGAGGAATGTCATATAATCCTACTCCTCAAAGGTCTACTACTCGCACTGGTACACAATGTTCACCTCGCTTCAGCTTCACTTCAGAAGGCCAGTTAGGCAAGCACCCTCCCAGGGATACAAGACCTTTATGGGGAAAGGAGTAGCTGGAGGAGTTTAGTCAAACCAGATGTGAACACACTATCCAGAGAAAACAAAAAAGACAACATTTCTCCCTGGTTTCTCTGAAGCAGAAGCACTGAGGCGGCCCCTCCCTTCCACTGAACCGTATGAGCCCGCAGCATTACGGTATCAGCATCCACAGCACCAAGGTTAGAGCAAGGACCCAGCCTAGCCTGAGGAGGTTTATCTTTTGACATAAAATGCAGCTACAGGAACAAACTGGAGAGCATCCTCCACATCGGGCTCCATACAGAGCTCGTACTGTACAGTGCGATACTCTCCTCAGCCCAAGGTATGGAAGGGTCAAACAGCTTTCAAGCTGACTTGAACTCTTCTGGGTATTACTATTATTCAAAGGTGGTTTTGACCCAGTACTTTTTATTTACAAAGATGTTACCACTGCTAAGTCTCTCAGAAAACAGATGTTGGTTATAGAGAGCAGAAAAAAAGGCCAGAGATGTAAACAGCACCCAGGTTCTGTGATGTTTCTTGGTGATTTACAGGGGAGTTTGGCGGTATTCTTACTTTTAGTAAGGAATCCTGGATGCAGCAAAGAGAGCTATTTGCCCAACAACACGCATCATGGCTGAAACAAAGCAGATACTACACCTAGATTTCTGTGCCCCAGATTACGCTGCAGCTAAACAGCTGTGTTTTATTCTACCAAAACATTAAGAACTTATGCTCACATTTTCAAGGTGGGAAAACATGGTCCAGATAATTCATGACAGTGCAATTTTCAACATGACCCCTGTCAAACACCAGATTGTGCCAAAACTCAGAAAGCCCCTCACCTCTGTGCAGCCTGTATAGGATTGTTACTAATAATTGCTTCCTAAACCCTGTAAAAAGCCCAGCTCACAGGCAGCACCCTGCATGCAGAGTTCTCACCCATCTATTTTGAAATTTCTGGGTTTTTTTTAAAAGCTAAGACACAGTTAGAGGGGAAATCTACTGGAACTACATCTTAATGAGTTTCAGTTCCCTTGTCTGAAAGCTCTTGGCTGATGAGCTTTGGAGTCTGAGTGGAAATTAAGTTCCACTGTCAGATCAGGGCTTTACTAGTTTGCTTTTAGAGGAGGCTGGAGAAAGCATGGAGAAAACTCAATAGTTACTCAATGAATATGAGAGAAATGTCCCTGTTTAGAGTATTGCATCCATAAAATCAGACTGCAAGGGAAGGCACAGGGGACTGCAGTAGCTACACTCATGTACCTCCTACTTTCAGTTCTCTAATGGTACAGAGCTCTAATGAAAACTAAGCCTGCCCTAAGAGGCCTGTAATATTATTTCACAGCTATACAGGACCTTGGAGAGGAAGCACCTATTGTATATCCTACCATGTCTTACTTCTGTAGGGAAGCTTCCAAAGCTTTCAGCTTGTTTTCCCAACTCCAACGCTGCTATAGCAAAACCATCAGTTCCTTTTGGTGTCATCATGACATGCAACTCCACACTTACTTTTGAGGCTGCAAGAAGCTGCCTTGCTATCAGGTCATTTGATAAGAGACCCATTGACACAAAAAGTAGAGTTTGCTGGGCCATCCACTTCCAACAGGTCAGACCTGCATCGCGTTTAGACCAGAGCCACACAAGCTGCACACTGAGCCTTCCAGTCTCACCCTCAACACTCTGTAAGCTCCCATGAGCTGCTTGGCCAGAGCATTTTGTCCTGCTCAACGTGGGGGTTGCCCCCCCCAACTCCACAGCACAAGAGCCAGCACAACACTATGTTGCAACTGGAATAAGGGCCATGTTTATATAACACTTGGAATTAATTTTTATGGGGAAGGCCAGCCACAAACTGCAGGAACTAAACTCTTCTGAATCTCTTAGCATCCAAGCAGACAGAACAGAACATATTTTCCAAAAATTGGACTGGATTTATAAACCTAGATTCAATGCATCCCACAGTGTACCAGTGCCTTACATGAGCCTGTCTTTCTTCAGCCAGTGGGCCGGTCACCAAGCCTCAGCCAAGGGAGTTTGGGAGTTTTTAAGAGGACTATTCACATGTCACGCTTCTCAGTTCAGAACAGACTAATCCCGTGGTTTCACAAGTCCCCTGCCAGAAGAGCTGTCCCAGTAGCACTGTGACTAGTAAGCAGACCCACTGCTGAGCAAACTCCAGGCTCTTCAGAAGTTCAAGTTCCTATTTCCTAATACAAATGCAAACCAAGCTAGAGTCTGCCTCCGGCAGTAACAGCAGCACCTCACCAGGAGCAGCTGCCAGAGATCCCAGACACTGCATGTCAAGGAGATGCTGGCTGCGTGTCTTCTGCCGTGCCTCTTCGGAGAGTGCCCTGCACCTAGAGCCCAGCCACGCCGATGAGCTCCTCCAGATGCTGACTGACAGCAGCACACAGCCTCAATCTGTCAGCTGCTTTCAAGAGGTACGTTTGCCTGTTTCGGCATTTTTCCAAGCAGTTCACACACTTTAAGAAACAGACCGAGCCAACATCTGGCAAGGGAGCACTTGAATTACCACAACACTTTTGTTCTCTTTCCTCCCCCGCAAAAGCTAGTAAATTATGGCCAGGTCTCAGTTCCCAGAAAGCTGCCTCGTGCAAGAACACAACAGCTTGTCAGAACGACAGCCTTTTTCTGCTGAGTACTCAAGTAGGGTAGCGCTCAAGATTACCATGACATGTACTTGCAGCTACCTCCTTTCAACTCTTGGACCAGGCCCTCTGGCTTCGGCGCAGCTGGCTGTACCTGAGACATAAACACAACTGAAGCTCAATTCAACACACCACTGTGCAAACACCACACCTCGACATTTCAGATGACATTTTCTTGAGAGACTTTGGATCCACAGTAATACTACTATCCTCTCCTGCAAGTTAGCTTTGTCATAACAAGGAATCAAGCAATTACTCAGTCCTTCAGACATCTGTCGGTCAAGTCTGTCTGAGTAGGGCTTATAGGACAGAGTGATCCACAGCCCCACCAGCTCATACTTCAACCTCTTCCTTCTTCAGCATCTTCCCATCATTACACTACAGAGCTCTGAATCAAGTTAAGGGCTCGAACACTTCCAAGCAAGGACCAATTTGTCTTCTCATGCACAGGCGTGGAATTGGCTTTCGCAACCTCCAAGCTGAACTGATGTTTCCAAACAGTTGTCTGCTGTAACCCCAGCATCTCACTCCCAAGTACCCAGGGCCATCACTGCATATATAAAAATTAAAATACCATTTCCCATCTCTCAGGCCTGAGGCAGTAAAGTAGCTGAGGGATTATGCAGCAGTCTGCAGATCAGCTACCTTGACCACATCTCCCACAATGCAGTCATTACCATTTGGTTTGTTGCTGTCTGTTTGGCCTGTTTATAGCCACCTCAGACACTCCTGAAGCTGATTCTCTGAAGTCTCACTTGAGAAGCACCCAGAGACCCTTCATTCCCTGCATAGTTTAAGACCTTTTCTCTGGTTACACACCACCAGCAGTGACATACCATCTTGCCCCTGCTGTCAGGCAACAAATTCCTTTGGGCCACCATTGGACACAGAGAAGTGCCTTCTCTGGCCCTTTCTGCCCATCAGTGTCTCACACCTAGCTCTTCACCTCTGTGTTTAAAATGTTTTCAGCACCAAACAGCAGCCTGTCTTTCTAAGCCCAGCCCTTGCTGGGGTTGAACTCACCACCTGCAGAGCTTCCAACCCAGCACAGTCACGTCTTGTTTCCTTAGGAGCCCATTAACCAGGCAGCCCTCTCCTGATCCTTCCAAAAGGTGAGGTAACCCCTCCTAATCTGCCTGCATCTCCAATAAATTCACCCCTACATACCCTTTTTTTCCCTTTCTAAAAGGAAACTGCACTAAGTCACAGCTGTAACCTCAGAGGTCCAGTACACTAACAGGACATCAGCCTGGCACCTGGTGCAGCAGCAGTTTAAGGGAGAGGCAACAAATCATTCAGAAGCTAAAAAAAACAGTGCAGAGTCTCACACAGCAGGACACTGACAGCAGAGGAAAAACAAGACAAAAGCACGGACAGGCTGCTGAGGGGTAATACTTGTCAGGAAACCCAGACACCATCCTCTTCTAACGAGGGGCAGGACCTAAACAAGGGCTGAAGCTGCACCAGTGCTGAGAAGCTGATCTCAGCTGCTCCTTGAAGTTTCACTAGGAGAAGCTCTGAAGCAGGTCTCTGCCCGGTAAAGGAAGCCAGAACAAACAGCAAAAAGCCTCTGCTGAACCCTGCAGGAAGCCAGAGACCACAGTGTTTGTTTGCCACTATGATTTAGCAAGCTGTGGAAGTGACATCTTTCTTCCAATAAATAATGTTTTCCTTGAGCTCGTTTTAACAGGACAGCTGATTAACCAGCCACAGGCAGTGGTTACACTGGAGGATGCAATACAAAACCCCAAGATTAGCAGGACAGCCTTTCGGCTACTGCTCTGCTGCTGCACGAGCAGCCCGCATTCACAGGACAGGAATAGTCTATACCCTCTCCTCAGGTCTCACCGTTCCCATGTGCTCTGTCTCATCTGACAGATGTGTTTTGCTGATTAAGGTTACCAATTAAACTCAGACACCAGAGTGAAAAGAGTAAGCATATTTTACTGGAAATAACTAACATAACAGAATAATATATAAAGCATACAGTAAGAAAAGACAGACTAGTGCACTTAATTAGGAAAATACAGGGTAATGCATCAAATCATTACCACCAGAGAGAACAGTGATTAAGAAAGATCCATCCCCACTTGCACCCGTTCCCATCACCCAGACCTGCAGGCACTGGGCAGCCCTGGTTACAGCAAGGGTTTGGAGAGCCTGTCCCGGCGAGTGGGAAATCCTGCACGGTGCCTCCACACGTAGCTGAGGCATCCAATGTCGCTGCAAATAGGTCCAGCCTTATATACCAAAAATCAGCAAGCCAGAATAGCTGGCACCTTTGTTTTGAGCGGAAATATCTGGTTTCAATCACACATTAGATTCCCCCAGAGCCTGGCCAGGGCTCAAGAAAGAAGCTATAGGAGTTTCTCTGCTTATCTTATTAGATTACGTGCAAGGTCTCACATCAGGCCACAGTGGCAGACAACTGTCTCCATGACCCTGTTATTTTATCCACACACAAAGAAAGATAAATATACAATCAAGATAGCTATATCTTCCATACATCTTTCACTAACGATTACACACTGAGTTAGTTAGCAGCATAGGCCCAGGGCCTGTTGCTCAGGCTTCAATACTTCCACTTTTTACATCAGAATAGGTGGTTTGTTATAACTTAGTACAATACCCACTAGCACAATGGTTATCAGTTATAAAATATACAGGATTCATCTATAGGTCAACTCTGGCTTGGGCCTGTTGTCCAAGCCTTAGCACTTCAAGACAAGCTCTTGAGATAGGGCCAGGCCTCCTACACAGTCCTAGCAAGCAAGGGTCAGCTTTTCACAAAGGGCTCCTAGATATCAGGACACAGACAGCATTGTTATTGTGCTTTCAAAAGGTCCCTACCACATTATGGCTTGGCTTCTACACCCACAAAATTCAGGGTTCAGACTGAACCATTCTCAGAGTTCAGGATGGATCCAAGCACAGCCACATTTCAGGACCGTCAAGTAGCCTCTCCCTGCTTGGCTGTACAGCAAAGGAGGACAGGAAAGGAAAGGAAGAGCACAGGAAAGGATTGATCCCGTTCCCCTCACACCCAAGAGAACACCATGAGCTCCACGATGGACCGAGGGGGCAAAGGCACTCTTGGAGGTAGTCTGTAGCTCTAGTAGCAATGCAACTTCTCTACACAAGAGAGGACACACTGCCCATGCAGTTAAGCTGAAAGAAAAAACAGCTCCAACCTTCTGGGGCCCAAATTCCAAGATCACAGTGATAAAAGGGAAGGAAGAAGAGTAGCACAGCCTCTCCCACTCTTCTCTCAGCAAAAGGAGATGTGGCAGACATTCAGTATGTAACACCCTAAAGCAAAGGCAGCCTCCTGAGGAAAAAGAAAGATCCTTGGGACTATGAAACCAAAAGCACACCCCTCACTTAGCAGAAGCCTATCACACAAGAGGACATGCTCCCCAACATCCATTTGTGGGAGGCAAGAGCCCACAGCTCTGCTCAGGCAGGCCTTTGCTTCAGTGCATCTAGCTATCCTGCAGTTAGGCAATGAGAAGACGGACACACTTCACCCCACAGCAGCTCAGTACATTTCCATATATTTCATCACCTCTCCTCTGCGTGGAGAAAGAGGGAAGAGGAGAGAGGGGAAGAAGCAGATGTCTTTACACTGAAGAGGCATTTAGACTGCAAGCCTTTGGCAATCCACTCCCAAGCTGACCAAAAGCACTTCTGGGCAGTGAGCACTACGCAGAGCAACCCTGGAAATACTCTTCAAGACTCAAAAAACAACCACCCTGTCCAGTCTTGGTTTATTCCCCACTATCCAGCCCAAGTCTATCAAGACTTTAGCACTTACTATGTATTGCTACAGATGCACTGGAGAGGAAACAGGGCTCCAGCAGGTGTGAGGATACTGTCCAGGCAGACCACTGTGCCTTCCAGCTGGCGTGGAGCCAGGCTGTCTAGGACAAGTGTGACCTACTTGCTTCAAGCTCTCCAATTTCACTGTTGGTTCGCATGCATCCTAGAAATGGAGGCCTGTGGACCAAACTGAGGAAATGAGAGAGAACTGTAGTCTTGGAAATCCTTTCTTTCTAACTGAGTCACATTTCTTCTCCTAGCCATCCTTTGCCTCTCAAATACATCTCTGCAGCTCAGGTGGTTACTCTGTTCTTCCCCAAGCTGATGTGACACGACACCACTACCTTGGGGTCATGAAGAGTGAAAACCCAAAAGTTTTCACAGGAAATGTCCATAGCAGACTGATAGATTGCAGGCCGAGATGCACAAATAAAACATGACCCCTGGAGGTGCATGAGACTAGTTCACACACAGCTTAAGCCTCAGACAGGACAGATCCCATCCCTCCATGTGCACACCACTGTTTCCATAACACACACAAGTTCCCAGCTGAGCCAACATAAGTACCCCCAGAGAAATGGTGGTGGTGGAAACACACAGCAAAGGCCCACACTAAGCAGCTTGAGCCAACTACCTGCCACTTCTCAGCTGGCCATTTCACAGCCTCCTTACCCAGCTAGGTAACACATGCTGTTGCTGGATTTCAGCACATCAGTCACCTTTATAACACTGGCAGGTCAGAAAGAGAACTGTTTCCTACACTGTCACTGTGGAAGCAAGAGGAATATTAGCAATAGGAGGCTCATGAACACTGACTTAAAGAAATTTCTGTTTCTAGAGAAGATGCTTTTGTGCACTTCCCAGGCTCCATATACATTTTGCAGACCAACAGTAAAGTTAGTCAATAACCTACATTCCAATTCCAGAGTGAACTCTGCCTCTTAAAAGCGACACTGCTGTCCAACTGCATCAACAGCTTTTTATTCTCCAGAGATGACAGGCTACTGCAGCTTTCAGGAGCTGGAGACAGCTCACCATCCTTTTGACACTAAATCTGGGTGACTCATAAGTTTGGTTATCCAAGACAGATTTCACACAAGAACAAATCCATGCTTACACCACTGAAGCAGAGGAAAGCGGCTCCAAGTCCTTCACTGACACCTTGTGTCAGAAGCAGGAATTGGCTCCAGCAGAGAGGGCCAAGCAGGTTGTTCCAAGCCACATCCAGCACAGGTGTACAGCACACAAGGCTCTCTGGCTGAGAAACAAAGTGCCAGGACTTTTGGAGCTGAAAGAAGGGATTAAGCATATTATTGCAGAGGGTTTCAAGAGAAAGCTTAAGCGAAAACAGCTCTCACACCCTCCCCTCAATCCTTGTCATGTTTTCTTGCCCCTTCTTAATGCCAGCTCAGGAGCCTGTCTGACCACAGTGAGCCTATTTGGCTCTCTGTTTCTAACTCATCAAGAAGCAAGAGCTTGAATAGGCTTACTCTGTGATCAGATAAGCAGAAACAACAGAGGATCATGCAGAAAAGCATGATTTCCTCCTTCCAGCAGCACTAAGCTATCAGCCCAAGTCCTGAAGCAGAAGAGCGCCTTCAGACTGTGCTTTTGTGCTTCCAGACTGATCCAAGCACACAAGAGGGAGCAGCATTTCAGACCTGGAAGCACAACATCCTCCAACCATCAATACCTGTGACAAGCCAAATATCCAATGCCCGGGGCCAGCCCCAGACCAGCCTTGGTCCTTCAGGATTTCTCCATGGCCAAGGTGATCACTTGCTCCAGGTCTGGGACTACCTGCAGAGCCAGACTCACACACAAGAGACAGCAGCAGAGTCAAAACAGAAACAGCAGAGAAGAACATACGAGTATTTTATGCCCAGGTACTTATTTTGGCTGCTAATAAGCTAGCCACTGCCTGGATTTAGTGCAGAGAAGCATCTCAGAGAGAAAGAATGCAAGTTAAAAGCCTGTAGAGCACAGAAAACAGGTATCAAAATGGAAAAATCAGAGCCAAAGGGACAGAGGAAAGAAATGGTCTGACCACAGATGTATATAAGTGATCAAGAGCAACATGCCTTTACAGGAAAATCCCTCTAGAAGAGCACACTAGAGATGAACACAGAAAGCCAAGTGGAGGAGGAATGAGATTGGCAGTGAACTTGGAACAGCCTTCAGGCTCTGAAGGAAGCTTGACAAAGAGCACAGCAGCAGCTGCCACCACAGAGCTGTCAGGGACAGGACAGTAACAATACCAAGACAAACATATGGGAACTCCAAACCAACACATGCCAAATACAGAAAACACTGCTCCAAGGGGGAGCTACATTTGTGCAACTTGGTTCAGAAGGCAAGGAAAGGAGAAAAAGAGAAGCTGTAATTACAAAAAGACTCCAAAGAGAAAGTTATCTGCAGGGAAGGTGATAAAGTGATAGTTTAGGGCATGCTGAGACTTCTGACTAGAAAGAGAGCAGGAATACCTCCCACCACCCTCTCTGAGGCCTTGGGCTCCACAGTAAGAATGACAAAGATTGCTACAGGCAAAGAGCTGAAAAAAAGTCTAGCTGAAAAGCGGTTTCTATCCTATGTAAAAATACCCTGGGTATTTTTTAAGGTAGAGAACAAGGCACGCCACCGCACTCTGTTCCCATTCTGTTGTTTAACATTTGAGTTAGCAGCTCCCTGTAACTTGCATCCAGGGTTCAGCTGGCCAAGGATCCCTCTAGATAATTTCAATTGCCCAGTAACAATCATCAAGATAAAGCTGATGTTTAACTGGTACTTTTAGAAGAAAGACTGATCCAATAATTATAGTCCCACTGATCAAAACATCTGACATCTCTGGATGTTTCTAGCCTATTTCAATAGAGACCTGGTTTCAATCTTAGTGATTTGTGATCCAGGTTCTGGACACCAACAAGTGAAAACTGTTAAGCAGGTCACAGATACAGAGGAATACTTCAGCACTGACTAATTAAGATAAGCTGACCACAGGTGATGTGTAACACAGAGTAAAACTTTCACAGCTCTCCAGGTTTGTACACACTGATCTAGAAAAAAAAGATGATGGCTGCAAGTCAGAATTAACCTCAAAAGAGAACTCAAGATTACAGGTGAAAGGCGTTTCACCAGTGAATTTATTAAGACCTGCACTGGATTTTTTTCCACTAGCAATCCTTCAATAACAGCAGGTACTTTCCTAGGCGATCTGGTCTCCTTGAAAACTGATCATGGGTATCAAGGATTGTTAGATTACCCCAATAATCTTATATCTGGCCTTAAAAAGGTTTCCTGTACTGCCTGACATTTAGGAAGCAAAACCACAAAAACAAGACTTATCAGCAAAGCCTGACAAACCTGCCAGGCTCCCAACATCTGTAACATGTACCAGAGCTATACAGCCACCTCAAGAAAGCACTGTGAGCTCAAGCTTCCTCAAACCATCCTATCAGGTGTTGCAATCACACGGCCGGCTGACCGGGACACTGAGTCAGCTGAGCTCGAAGCGAGCAGCCGGGGCGGGGTGAGGAGGACCAAGAGCCTGTTCAGCCAAGCAGCGAAGAGGGAACAACGCCTCAGCAACGCCGCTGTCGGCTCTTTTTCCCACTACCACGCAGCCCCTCGCCTTCCCACCAGACCTCCACCCTCTCAACAGCCGAGCTTTCCCCCCCAGCCCACCGGCCAGGCCTCTCCCCTCAGTATCGGGGGTCCTCCGAGCGCCTCAGAGCCCCACCGCCACTCACCCTCTAAGCTCTCACACTGCACCAGGTTCACGTAGTCACCTTGCCGGAGCACCCCCGCCTTAAAACCACGCACCAAACCTTCCAGGTACCCGTTATCCACGTTAAAATACAGCTCGGGGAAAGACGACATGGCGGCGAGCGACGAGACGGGAGCGCTACGCCCGGCGCCTCACGTGACCCTGCGCTCACGTGACTCGCGTGCGTGCGTGTTCCCGCCCCCTTCCCGGCAGGCTGTGCGAGTGGCGGGAAGTCCCTGAGGAGATGGCGGCGGGGCCGGCTGCCTGTCCCTGCACTCCTCTGTGAGGTTTTCTCCCTCCCCAAGGAGCAAGGTTGAAGCTCCCCCTCAACCCTGTCTTCACCCAGCACTAGGCCGCAGCTTCACCTCCAGCACCGGTCTGTGGGTTTTTCAGGCTTTTCACAGACGCCTTTTTCCCCCTGAATGCACCTTAATGGTGGAGGAGGTGATGGTGCATGTCCAGACTGTGGGTGGCACCTTGGTTGCTGATTCCTTGGGCTTGACAGCTTGCAGGGTCCCTGGATGTTAAGCACCCGGGGTCACCACGAGAAGAACACAAGTGAAGCTCCCAGTGCAACTGGAATGTCACCTCCTGGGGCACCCCCTCCCTTGCTGACAGACCAATCCTCTAGCCAGAAATGGGCCTGCAGGAGCTGCTCTGGAGAAAAAAAGAAGTTACATTTTGCTTGACGTGGAGGTGCCCTGGACTCTTGGCTGTGTAGACACGATGCCCACCTGGGTGCAGGTACCCTCACCTTGCTGCTGCCCCTCTCCCCCAAGATCCCAAGCAGACACATTGAACCATTCCCGTTCAGCAACAGCTTTTGCTAACGACTGGTTTATTAGAGCTGCAGAGGACAAGGCAGCACGCATGGGCAAGGAGCAGGCAGCCCTGTGGCACGGGTGCTAGTTCTTGCCACAGGGGAAACTGGTGCTGATTTTTCTGCAGTAGCAAAAAGCATTGAAGAACCGGCAGTAGCAGGTGGCACACGGGTCACAGCAGGGGACCTGATGCCCGAGGCAGGACTCCAGGAGACGGACACAGCGGCGGGGGGAGCGCTCTTCGCGGCCCGCAGCTTGCAGTTCTGTGGACGATGCCTACTCGAGAGAGAAGAGGAAGAGGAGGGAAAGAGTTGGTGCTGGACCACTGTGCCAGAAATAAAAAACTGCGTGGGGGAGAGCCGAGTGGCTGCTGAAACCTGCCACTGCCAGCAGCAGAGTGCGCTGTCGTGCTCAACTCCAGGCTCGGTCTGTTAGCAATCACTGCTGAGCCCGGTAGGCCCTCTGTGGGAGTCCGTGCCTCGTCCACTATATCTCAAGGCCTTTATGCACACATATATTTTGAAGCGCAGCCTTGACTTTAATGAAGGGTGCGGTGCCCGCTGCCCGAACAGAGGCACCAGGGGTCGAGCCAGGCAAGACACTGCACTGCCCACTGAGCTCTTGCTCTGCGGAGGCTTCCTGGACTGCCCTTCAGGTTCATTAAATGGCTTGCAGGAGTACGGGCTTGGATCACCCTCCTTTGAGTGCAGAGCCACTTGCATCTGTGAGCAGTCTCAGCTCATCCCAGTCCTGGCTGCTCCACAGCAGGCAATGAAGAGATACTCCCTTCCCACGCAGCACTATGTTGGGCTCCAAACTATGTTGGGCTCCAAAGCTCTCTCCCCAGGGGCAGAGAAGGCTGCCATGGCCCAAGGCCACCTCACAATTTGGGGTGTCTGTAAGAAAGCTCAGGAAGCCTTACCTGAGGTTCCAGCGCACCGCCTCTCTGCATGAGGTCACTGTTAGCTTCTTGGACCTCCAGGGCCATCTGCTCAAACCCCAGCCTGGGGAGAGCTCCTGCAAGATACAGAGGCTGGACAAGGACAGTTGTGATTCCACTCCCCATGGTCCCCACATAAAAGCCCATCACTCCCTGTGGCTGACAGCTGCTCTCACTAGCCAGTGGTAGAAGAAGCTGCGCTACTTTAAGGGGATCCTCTGCATCTGAGCCTGGGTGTGGGATCCCCAGTTAAATTTTTGGGGCCCTGGGTATGCCAGTGAGCAGCGGGGGGTGGGGTGTGGGGAGGAGGGAGAGGCCCACAGGACTCACCTGCTGGCTCCGCAGACACCTCCTTGACTTTCTGTAGCAGGCTGGAGTAGCGGGCTCTGTCCGTCCCCTCAAGCCCACCGCTCACCTTCTGCAGGGGGCCGCAGCTGAGGTCGGCAGTGAGGATGGCCTGGATCCCCTGCAGCAGCCCGCAGCACAGCAGCAGGATGTTCAGCATGGTCCTGGGGGACAACCTGCACAGAGGGGTCCCAGCCAGTGTCAGCCTACCCGCTGGCAGCCTGGCCTGGCTCCTGTGCCTGCCCTGCCACCAGCACCACCTCCACGCCCGGCTGTTTGCTCTCTTGGACTTGAGAGCCTTTCTTGGGCCACCACACACCTGGGAGCTTCACATGGACCCTCTAGAGCTGACACACATGCGATCGGGCACCCCACATATAGGCACGTTCATGATCTCGCTGCAGAGGGGATGAGCAGCAGAGGATGGACTGAGATTTGATCTTTTTTGCAATGCTTCAGGGTCTCCCCTTCAGCAGCCGCCAGACCATCACAGCACCATGCACTCAGTGCCTGCATGAGCATGGGATGTGGCCAAAACATCCAGCAGAGCTCCTGCCAGGCACTTGTGTTCACAGATCGTGAAAACTCCACTCGTTTTAAAGACCAGAAGCTAGTATTTACCACCTGATCTACAACCAGGACCTTGCAGACAACAGCCATCACTGGGGTCTCACAAGGTCCCCAAGTACCACCACAGAGGCAGCCGTGTACCCACCAGCAGCTTTTTCCATGGCAGTGCTGAGGGCAGCATGACTCATGACCCAGTACTACTTCTTGCCCAGTCTCCCTCTCCCAGTCCCACTTTCTCCCTCCGCGCTCCAGCTGCCAGCCCTTGAGCCATGTTTCCGCACCCAGCATACCGGCAGGTTTGCAGCGTGGCAGGCAGGAGCCTGGGGAACAGGCAGGGGCAACATGACATGGTTGAAACATGAAAGACCTCCTGCACGTTGCAGCTGGAGCAGCTGCAACAGAAATCTCCCCAAAAGTCCCTGGGAAATGACAAACTGCTTTGCTACAACTCCTTTTATAACCAAACCACAAGGTTTGGCACAATAAACAAACATCAGGCTTTGAGAAGCTAAAGTGTAATGTGGAGGCTGGCAGAGAGCACAGAGATGGATGAGGTTTTGCTTAAGGACAGCAGTGATGGGCTGGATGTCCCAGCCAAGACCCTCACAGGGGGCTCCAGCCCCTCTGTGCCACCCAGTTACCTGAAGAACCCACTGGTGCCCAGCTGCACGGCTTCTATGCGAGAAGTGTTTGGATGCAAAACCTCCTCTGCTGGGGACATGGACACTGTCATCAGGACACATCCCCTGGTTGGACCAGCCTGGGGATTTTACCTGCTCCCTCCAGAGTTTGCTTCCCCCTCACTGCTCATGGGGGGATCCAGCAGAAGAGAGGAAGGTGAAGGTATAATGCTGGTAAGAGGGTGAGGCTGGGCTGGAGGGGCTCGGCAGGGAGAAGGATCTACCCCAGGTGCAACTGTGGGAAGGACTGGGCGAGCTGAGCTGGAGGGGAGCAGATGCTGCAGGGTCGGGCTGTGGGCTTTGAGGGTCTGAAGGCTGTAAACAGCAGGGGTGCTCTTAGGGAGTGAAAGAAAAGGGATTGGGAGGGGGACCCCTAGTCACTGTCAGCAGCCGAGTCCTGTGAAACCCAGCACCTGCTGCTTTGGCAGCCTCAGGGCTTCAGCTCTGGCTCCAGTAGACCAGAGCTCTGCAAGCCACTCCTCACCTCCCCATCCCCACAAAACTGCCCAGCTGTTTGCCGGGACAGACCCCTCCGTGATGGGGAGCCCCACAGCGCCCGGAAAGCCCCCACACCCTTCCCATTGTAAGCACTGACCTTTCAAGCAGAGAGGGGCTCGCTGCTTGCTGCTCCACCGAGCTTGCTGGGAGCGCCACTACCGCTCTCTGCCTCGATGTCCTCCTCCCCACAAGCTTACTGGAATTTATATCAGCTTTTTATTAATTAAGTGCCACAGCCACATGACTCTGCTAACTACCGGGTAGGTGGGCTTCTCTGGAAACCAGGCTTTGTCTGGATGGGGAGGCAGCCAGTGGGGCGATGCGTGGGAGTGGGGACTCCTTCTTTGCACCCCGCACGGCTGCAGGAGGAACAGATCCTCACTGGCCCCAAACTCCCAAGTTTCCTGGGAGTGGTCCCCACTGCCCGTCCAGGCCGCTTCCCTTTCCAGCCGTGCCTGAGCAGCTCTGAGGCTGCAGCCCGAGGACATCTCGTTCCCAGCTAGAGAAATACCAGGGCTCCAGGCCAAAGACACGCCGAGCTCTCCACTGGTTTTCAAAGGGAATATTGCCCACCCATAGCTCCTGGCAGGCACCCAGCCACAGTCAAGAGCCTCCAGAAGTCCTCCAACTCCTGACCACTTGCCATATGCAGATTCTTCAGGCTCCCACCTCTGCTAACTCTCTCTCACTCAGGTATCATTTGGAAAGCCTGCAGTTCCCCGGAGCCAGGTGCTCTCAAAGGAGTACATCCCAGGCTCAGCTCCGCCTTGAGAAGGAAAGAATCAGCTTCTCTGTTCTCCCCTGCCCTGACACTGGCTTTCACAGCCATCACACATGGTTCCTTGAGCTTCTCGGAGCAAGATTTTTGAGGGCCACTCCAAAACCCAGATGGAGCTGCAGCCAGTGCGGTGCGGCCTCAGTCACGGGCACCAGTGGAGGTGGCACCTCTGTGGGCTCTCACCAGCCAGTGCTGCAGGGGATGTGTGTTATGGATGCAGCATCCCATCCAGCACACCATGTGCCTGTTCTCGCTGTTTCAGCTGAGGGCTTCAGAGCAATGTTGGCATGTGTATGACAGGCAATTGTGCAAAAGGATACGGACCTGCAGCTCGGGTGCAGGAGAATAACAGAATCATCTTGGTTGGAAAAGCCCTTGAAGCTCCTCCAGCCCAACCATGACCCTCACCCTGACCGTTCCCAACTCCACCAGATCCCTCAGCGCTGGGTCAGCCCGACTCTTCAACCCCTCCAGGGATGGGGACTCCCCCCTGCCCTGGGCAGCCAATTCCAACGCCCAACAACCCCTTCTGCACAGAAATACTTCCCAAGAGCCAGCCTGACCCTGCCCTGGCACAGCTTGAGGCCATTCCCTCTTGTCCTGGTGCTGGTTCCTTGGCTCAAGAGACTCATCCCCCCTCTCTGCACCCTCCTGTCAGGGAGCTGTAGAGTGCGATGAGGTCTCCCGTCAGCCTCTTCTTCTGCAGAATAAACCCCCCCAGTTCCCTCAGCCACTCCCCATCAGACCTGTGCTCCAGACCCTGCACCAGCTCCGTTGCCCTTCTCTGGACATGCTCGAGTCATTCAGTGGCCTTTTTGTAGTGAGGGGCCCAAAACTGAACCCAGTCATCAAGGTGCAGCCTCACCAGTGCCGAGCACAGGGGTAAAGTGAAGGACCCATCCCCAAAACACAGGGGTCTTGCACTAGTGAAGAGGAACCAGGAGTGAAAGGTCAGCCCAAAGGGGTGGTGGGAGCTCATGGAGCCTCCACAGTCCCCCTTGTACCAACAGCAGCAGATCTGAGAGCTGTTTGCTAGAAACCTGGGTGCCAGAAGCCAGAAAGGAATCAGCTTTCCATTGGAAACCCAGCTGCACATACAGGGTGGCTAATGGCCCCTGTGCCCAGTACCCCAGGGGCTGCCAACTCCTCTGCTTCCCCACCAGCATCTCCCTCACCACCCTGCAGACTGCCCGCTCCCAGGGGAGCAGCTCAGCTGGGCTCCTTTCGGAAGCGCCTGTGGCCTTGGGTGGCTTCAGTCCTGCAAGGAAATGGGGGGATAAGGCATGAGCAGGGTTCAGTGGACTGTGATGTACTCAGCAAAGGGGGCTGATGGCCTGGGCCCTGCCCTTGCCAGGCTGCTCCCAGCCCCCGCATGACCAGGAAGGGTCTCCCAGGCCTCCAGCATGTCCCCAGCAGAGCGTGAGCCACCACTCCTGGCTGCAACACCAGCCCTGGGGCTCTTTTCAAGCCCCCCTCTGCCCCCCACACACCCCCACCCAGGCTGGCTTGGAGGGGACAGGCACAGCTCTGGGGAAGGGCTCCTCTACCGTGCTGTGCCCCTTCTCCTCCAGTTGCAGAGGCTGCTGGAAACACTCCGCACCCGCCTGGGTCCCCCTAGTGCACAGCACCCAGCCAGGCCCCCCCTGAACCCCCCACACCTGGACAAAGACTCAATTTGGCTTAGAGGCAGCTTTGGCAGCCCCCCTCTTCCATTCCCAGTCCCCTTCCCATTCCCAAAGCTCAGGTGGGTGCTGAGTGCCCCATCCAGCCCCATTCCTGCGGCAGGAGCTGGTGGGCACCTCCATCCTCACAGCTCCCCCATCCCCAGCCCCGGGGGGATGGGGTCCCCGCTCTGTGCTGCCCCCGGCCCCCCGCTGACGCCAGCCCCGGAGCGGGGCCTTCGGCCCAGCTCATTAGGGCCTGTTTGCAGCCTGCGGGCCGCGGGCGGGGGACTTCTGGGAAGGCATTAGCGGTAGCGAGGGCGGCCGTGCTGAGAGCTTTTTAATCTGCAGGAGCCTCGTCTGCTTTGTGCGCATCCCTACGGCCAGTAACAAGCTAAATGAGGCAGCCGGCCGCTCGCTGGGCCACTTCCAGGAAAAGAGGGCTCACAGCGAGGGGGGAGGAAATGGGGGCCAGGGCTGCGCCCCCGGCCCCGGCTCAGTGCTCCCAGCCCCGAGCGAGGGTGGGAGCGGGCGATGGAGCGGGGGTTGGTGACACAGCAGAGATGCCCGTGAGCGGCCCCCCGGGCAGGAGGGCAGCAGGGCGGGAGCCCCTCCCACAGTGGGACCCTCAAGAGACAACATTTAGCTCGTTACCAGCCCTCGTTACCGCTAGCGCCGGCCCAGGCCCCGCCACCCCAAACGGGCACCCATAGGCTGCGCTGAGGGCCCTGCCCGGTGGCAGCCCCCGGGCACGGGCAGCGCTGCCCGGGGCCTGCGCTTCGGGAGGTGCGATGAGCATCGCCCCGGCCTCAGCCCCGGCGGGAGGGGCACCGGCCCTTTAAGGCGCGAGCCCGGAGCTGCCCTGACGTCAGCGGGGCGGGCGCGCCCGGGCAGCCGCAGCC
>NW_020799113.1:18895207-18897810 GCF_003259725.1 Athene cunicularia | reverse complement strand
CCTCAAGCTGCCCAGGGCAGGGTCAGACTGGCTCTGAGGAAGGATTTCTGTGCAGAAGGGGCTGTTGGGCGTTGGAATGGGCTGCCCAGGGCAGGGGGGGAGTCCCCATCCCTGGAGGGGTTGAAGAGTCGGGCTGACCCAGCGCTGAGGGATCCGGGGGAGTTGGGAACGGGCAGTGTGAGATTCATGGTTGGACTGGAAGAGCTTCGAAGTCTTTTCCAACCGAGACGATTCTGTGATTCTCCTGCACCCGAGCTGCAGGTCCGTATCCTTTTGCATAATTGCCTGTTGTACACCTGCCCTGGCGTAGGGTGGTCCTCCCTGCAGAGACTGTCCCCATTCCCACTGAGATCCCACTGAGCAATGGCTCATGCCAAGGAGGGGAAAGAGCCCAAGCAGGCTGCAAGCCCACCATGGCATCTGCTGGGGCTTGGGAGGAGTGCTGTGAGGGCACAGCCACCGGCAAGCCAGTGCTAGCGGTTATTTTTGGGGGTGATACCGGAAGGAAACCTGCTCAGGATGATGCTGTTTGGGTGGAGGAGCTCTGAAAGTTTCCTTTGCTCCATCCCCACCCTGAAAACCACTTCCTCTCCGTGGCTCCCATCACCCTTCCTCCCCCGGCCAGGGTGCAGGGAGGCTGAGGAGACCATCCCAGGGTGCAAGGAACCAGGCTGGGGGCACCGAGAGGCTCTGCGGGGACAGAGGGGCTGTGGGAGGGAAGCAGGACCCAAGCCAGCTCCACTGGAATTTGGGGCAGGAGGATTTAGAAAAACAAAACATGAGCCCTTAAAGGAGAAAGCCCAGTGTTGGCTCAGGGAAAAGTGGCTCCAGATTTAAGAACAGGGATAGCTGGAGGAGATGGTAGGAAAATAAGCTGGTGGCTCTGGAAAGGAAAATGAAAGGAGAAAACTGGCGCAGATGAGAAATTTTCAAACGTAGGCACTTAAGAAGCTGAAGGTATTAACGGAGAGCGCTGGGGCGTGCTCAACGTCCTCAAAAAGTGCTTTTGCAGAGAACTTGTGTGCTCGTCAGGCTGAGCAGGTTAGGATGCCGCTGGCTCCATCCCCGTCCCCGGGGCAGGGCAGCGATCCCGCTCTGGCTGGTGCCCCCGCTGCCGTAGGCAGCTGGAGAGCCCGGGTCGGTGCTGTGTCCCTGTCCCATTGCTGTGGTGTCCCCTCCAGCACAGCCCAGTGCTGGGATGGTCCTGGTGGGGTCTGTTTGGGAATGAGGAGACTGAGTAATGACATGAAATGGTGCTGTGGGTGCTCATGCTGGCTTCCCTGTCCCCACCTGGGAAAGGGTGTAACACCTCACCTGCTTTGGTGAAGTCCCCTGAGACCTGCCTGGATCTATGGGGGTGAGGAAGGTCCTTCCCCACTCTGGGGTGGGACTGTGGTTCCCCCCATCCATGGGGCAGGCCCTGGAAGCCATTACCTCCAAAGAGCATCCCAGTGAACACTGGTCTCTGCTGGATCAGCACTGGGGGCTGGTGGGGTGGCCTCCGCAGGGTCCCTGGGAGTCAGGATTCGATCCTGAGCCATGGTGGGTACAACCGGAACTGCTGCTGCTTCTTGCAGACATCTGGAGCCTGGGGGTCATCCTCTACATGCTGGTGTGTGGCCACCCCCCCTTCCAGGAGGCCAACGACAGCGAGACCCTCACCATGATCATGGACTGTCGCTACACCGTCCCCCCGCACATCTCGGCACAGTGCTCTGAGTAAGCACCGATCCCCCTGCACCCCGACTCACTGCCCCCAGGAGACGCCTGGGAGCTGAGGTGGGAAAAGGGGGTAAATCTGCTCAGTTTGGGGTTGGCGTGCTGCTGCAGGATTGCGGCGTCTCCCCTTTCCTCCACAGTCTCATCTCCAGAATGCTGCAGCGGGACCCGAAGCAACGAGCTTCCCTGGAGCAAATCGAGGGCCACGCGTGGCTGCAGGGGGTGGACCCGTCCCCGGCCAGCCGCTGCCTCCTGCCCCTCACCTCCCACAAGCGTGTGTCCGAGGAGGAGCACGAAATTATCCTCCAGGCTATGACGTGCGGGAACATCGCGGATCGGGACACCATCCAGGAGTGAGTGATGGGGCGGGGTGCCGAAGCAGGAGTCCCCCGACAAGGGTCCCGGGGGTCCCTCCGAGCACATCTGTCCCATGCTGACGCGGGTCCCTTGGTCCCGCCCAGGGCACTGGAGGCCGACCGCTACAACCACATCACGGCCACCTATTTCCTGCTGGCGGAGAGGATGCTGCGGGAGAAGCAGAAGAAGCAGGGTCACCGCCTCAGCCTCGTCTACAACCTGGCCAAGGAGGTGCAGAGCAGGTGAGCCCCCCTGCTGTCCCCCATCCCACATCCCCCCCATCCCACATCACCGCTGGGTCCCCGGTGCGGGGTCCCAACCAGTTCCCCATCCCCTTCCCTTGCCGTGGCCCTTGCAGTGTCCGTCTGGGTGCTGACACCTCCATCCTGCCCCTTTCTCAGGACCAACTTATCGGATACATTGGGCCCCATGGGCAGCGGTGGCAGCCTCTCACCCTTCACGGAGGTGCCAGGTGGCCTCACCGCGGGCTCCCGGCTGCCCCCCCTGCCCACCGGAGGGGACATCGG
>NW_020799113.1:18886794-18895157 GCF_003259725.1 Athene cunicularia | reverse complement strand
GTGCAGGCAGGGCTCGGGCAGTGCAGGCAGGGCTCGGGCAGTGCAGGCAGCTCAGGACCCTCCTGTGTTGGCTTTCAGAAGCCGAGTCGGCAGGAGGGGAGGAAGAGGAGATGCCGACCTTCAGCTCTCGACCGAGCGGTAAGGACGATCCCCCCGGGGGGGCAGGGGGTGCGGCGGAGCCTGATCCTTCCCTCCCCGCGCTCAGGCAGGGCACGGAGCAGCTGCAGCCGATGCCAGAAGAACCTCTCCCTGCAGACGGCCGTCAGGGTCCTCTACGTCTTCTCCATCCTCCTCATTGTGGCCGTGACAGTGCTGGCTGCCCTGGGTGAGCACGGGCAGGGTTGGGAGGTCAGGCTCCTGCCCTCCCTCCTGCCCTCCCTCCTGCCCTCCTCAGGGCAGCCCCTCGGGGTACCAACCCCCCCACAGAGCCCCTTCAGCACCCAGCTCCCCTCACCGGGCCCTGCTCCCCTCTCGCCCAAGGTCCGCCTGAGCAGGGAGGGGGCGGTGGCAGGGTACGGGCTGTTGGCCGCCGCGGAGCTGGAGGAGGGAGAGGTGCTCTTCAGCGTCCCTCGCAGCGCCGTGCTGTCCCAGCATACCAGCTCCATCCAGGCCCTGCTGCAGGAAGGTGAGCACTGCCACCGACCTCCGCTTTCCCCAGAGAAAGGGGCCGGGAGGAAGCCCAGGGACCGTTCCTACTTTGTGGAGCAGGGATGTTAGGCACCGAGTGAGAAGGTGAGGCTGGACCCAGGCCGGGCAGTAAGAAAACCCCTACGATGCTGCTTTTGTTAAGGCCCAGACAGACGCTGCCAGGGAAAAAGAACAGCACCTTTCTTGCTGAATGCAGGAAAACGGTTCCTTTCTTGCTGAAGGGTGAGGTAGGGCCTGGTGCTGCTCATCCATTGCTCGAGAGCAGCTGCTTCTGGTTCTGTGTCAGCTCAGACCAAACCCAAGGCTGGAGTGGGCTGATGGAATAAAAGCAGAAGTCCCCACCCCAGGGTAAAGCCAGTCAAGGAGGGCTGTAGGATCAAGCTTTGGTTTTACAAGATATGTTCTCAGAGGAAAGGACAAAAACCTTAGGTAACTTCCCTTTTCTCTTTGGTTCTTTAGCCCAGGAGGCCCTGCAGAGCCAGTCAGGGTGGGTGCCACTCCTGCTGGCCCTGCTGCATGAGTACACAGCCAGCGACTCGCCCTGGCAGCCTTATTTCTCCCTCTGGCAGGACTTCAGGAGCCTGGATCACCCCATGTTCTGGTAAGCAGGTGGGGCTGTGTGGTGGCCACTGTCTGGGAGGTAGAGCTTGGGGGTATGGGGTGACTCCAGCCCTCAGTGCTAACCCTGCGCTGTCAAGGGCAGGAGCCTGAGGTACCCCCTTATCTGGGCTTGGAGCTAACCAAAACTCCAGAATTTGGAGAGAGAAGGCAGCTGAGATTGTAAAGGAGAAAGGAGTTTAGAGACCCCTCTCCCTGGGGCAGATGGAGATAAGCACACTGTTTTTCTTGCAACAGGCCTGAAGAAGAGCGAACAAGGTTGCTGCAGGGCACGGGCATCCCAGAAGCTGTGGACAAGGACCTGGCTAACATCCACATGGAGTACAGCTCCATCATCCTGCCTTTCATGAAGTCCCACCCCAGTATCTTTGACCCCAAGCTGCACACACTGGACTTGTACAAGCAGCTGGTGGCATTTGTCATGGCATACAGGTGAGAAGTGAGGGCTGTGCTCTGACAAAGAGCAAGGACAAAGAGTAGGAGCACAGGAAACATCAGAGGCTGTGTTACTTAAAAGGCTGCAGTTGCACAAGAATGCAAGTATAAGGTGAGACTTGCCCTGTGCTGCAGGGTGTAAACCTGCCTGTCTTCATGTCTCTCGTCTTAGCTTTCAGGAGCCTTTGGAGGAGGAAGATGAAGATGAGAAGGGGCCCAATCCTCCGATGATGGTGCCTGTAGCAGATATTTTGAATCATGTGGCCAACCACAATGCCAACCTGGAATACTCCCCTGTGAGTGCAAAGCCACCGTGCCAGGCATCAGCACAGTTCCTCTTCCCTGCAAGGCCTCTGGGAGTGGCAGCACAGCAAGGCTGTCTCCCTGAACCTGGGGCAGCAAGTCAGGCCTGGATCTCATTAAAATGAAGCTATTTTGCTCATACTGCATGCTTGAGCTTTAGCTGGGAAGAGCTTAGGGTCTTTCGAGCCTCTCTGAAACACCTTGTTTCAGATGGTAGGATCACAGCAGCTCTGAGCAGCTCTTGTCTCCCTGCCTGCAGCAGTGTTTACGAATGGTTACAACACAGCCCATCAGCAAGGGCCAAGAGATCTTCAACACCTATGGGCAGATGGCCAACTGGCAGCTCCTGCACATGTACGGCTTCGCAGAGCCCTACCCCGGCAACACCAACGACACGGCCGACATCCAGATGGTGACAGTGCGCGAAGCAGCGCTGCAGCGTGAGTGGCACCCGCAGCCACCAGGGCACGGACGGGGCAGGGATCTCTTAAATAGGCCTGAGACAGGGATCAGGGGTGACACCAGAGATACACCTGTTCCACAGCATTTCAGGTGTTTTTTTTTCATTTCTGGTTCCTGTTTGCCCTTCCCCTTTCCCCTCCCTGGTGGGGTTGCAGCTCTGCTCTCTTCCAAGCAGGCGCCGGAGGGGAAGCACAGCAGCAGCTGGTCTCTGAGCAGTGGGACTTCTTGTGCCAGCTGGAGATGGTGGGGGAGGAGGGCGCCTTTGTGCTTGGCTGGCACGAGGTGCTGACAGAGGAAGAGCTGTCCATGACCCTGAAGGTAAGCACTGCCCTGGGGTGGAGGTTTACAGCTGTGCAAACCAGCACACAGGAAGGGGGACAAGCATGCCAAGGCATTTTGATATTAACACTCCTGAAAAGTGGTAGGGGGTGTGGTTTCCCAGCTTCCAGGCTTCAGGTGCTGTTAAATCACCTTCCCTTCCTGAAGTAGCCACCCACAGGTGCTAACATACCTGTCTTAAATGGCTCCCTGGCTGCTTTGCACCCTTGTAGGCAGCAGCTGAGATGTCCTTTAATAAGACTGTTACCAACACCCAGGTTTGCTGTTTGAATGTTCTTCTAATGCACAAGTTACTTCTGATTAGGTACTTAAGCCAGCTTTACTCTCTCCCCTTTAGTGCAGCTGAGGAATAATTCACCTGCTCCAAAAATGGGCCCTAGAACCCCATTTCTGTAGAGGAGAAAGCCCAGTGTACTCACTGCCAGTGCCTTGTCTCACTGCCTGGGTCATTACAGGTGCTGTGCATGTCAGAGGAAGAATTCAGGGAGTATAAGGAAAAAGATGGCTGGGAAGATGACAGTGAAGAGGAGGAGAACTCTACCCTTTCCAACGAGGCGCTCTCGAGACTTAAAGCCCCTTGCAAGAAGCTGCTTTATGACAGTGTGCTGCTGACCCTGGAGTCCTATGGGTCAGACTTGAAAGCAGAGCAGGACTTGCTAAATAACAAAGAGGCTTATGAGAAACTGAGTCGAAGGGAGCAGCAAGCTTTGCACGTGCGCTATGGACAGAAGAGGATCTTGCATCAGCTGCTAGAGCTGGTACACTAGAAACCTCACTGCCTCTGCAAGTGAACTGCCTGGAACTGTGCTGGGAAGGGACAGCCAGCCTTCAGCCATCTCTACAGCAGCCAGAACAGATGGCAGGTGGGATATGGGCCCACTTGTCCCTCATAGCAGCTTTTTAGCTACCTCAACATAAACAGGTATCTTTCACAGCACAGAAGTGGGTTTGGGTGGCCTCATCTTAGGATGGGAGCTCTGGAGCACAACTACCACCTTCTTCTAGAGGACTTAAGAATTAACACAAATGGCTGTTTTGGGAAGGCAGACATACACTGTCAGAGCAGCAAGTGGGTTCCCTCATTTAGCATGAGAAATTTAAGGCAAGAACTGTTTGTCTAGATGAAGAGGGCACAAATCCATCTGGTAGCTCTTACAGAGGTTCAGAGTAAACATCTGGCAGGTGGAGATGCTGACAGCAGTGAACTCTTCACCTACACTTAGTTAATACTGAGCATTTTAAAGAGTACAAGCCCATCCATCTGGTTTTCATGGAGGCTCAGTAGAGCAAGGTATTTAATTTTACCTCTATAAAAGGCATGTCTGTACAGGCTTGAGACTCTTCTAAAGGAGCACTGTCACAGCTCTGCAGCTGCTGTAAGCTAAGCATTTGATACACACCCTCCAGTGATATGGTTCTTCCCAGAACTCCAGCATTGCTCTGCATCATGTTTTTTCCCTCACCAGTTTTTGTGTGACAAAACCCTGGAGGTTTGCAGGCCAAGCTGTATTTAATAAAGACAATGTTCCTTACCCAGCCAATGCTGCCTACTTCAACAGGGTGCAAAGCCCCATATATGAGGGGGGGATCTTTGCTGCTTCTGCAGTTACAAGTATTGCAAACAAGCAAAACCCAGGCTGTACTCACAGAGATAATGGTCAGCTACAGCACTACCCGCACTGCTGGGGGCCAGGGTGGTTTTAACACTACCTAGGGAGCTTTTTAGTTTCCCTTTTACAGTGGTGTAATGCAGTGGCTGTTTAGAGTCCAGTTTGCCATCCTCGTACTTCTGTCCCTGCAGCAGACTAGATTTCAGGCATACAGTGGTTCAGGAGGTTACTCATCATTTCTTAAACATGAAGGGT
Organism: Athene cunicularia; assembly: GCF_003259725.1. Taxonomy (NCBI): domain Eukaryota; kingdom Metazoa; phylum Chordata; class Aves; order Strigiformes; family Strigidae; genus Athene; species Athene cunicularia. The sequence goes on along the minus strand of NW_020799113.1, from coordinate 18,890,487 downwards.
GTTATACCTAGGGGCACTGCTGGCAAGGACACATAATCCCTGGGGAGCTGACACCAGCACTATTTACTTTGACAGAACCAGCTGCAGGTTCCTCACTGTCAAGAGAGGATTATGAAGTGCAGTGGCCTCCATCTTACTCAGCCAGATCTTGGCTGAGTCCTGTCCACCTTCCACCCCCTCTTTACACCAGCCTAACAGTTCTTAAAACCTAAAGGAAACAAGCCATGTACAGCAGCATTAGTACAGAACCAGAGAGACCTTTGAGCTTTCAGTCATTAGAACAAGTCAATAAGCTCTGCATGGAGTTAAATGGCAGAAAAAAAAAATCCCATGGCACATGGATTAGATAAAGAGAAACTGGTTGCTGGTAATTCTCTGTATCCTAGCCTAATACAGGAGGAAGATTAAGCTGGAGTTGCAAAACCAGGGCCAAAAAATTCCAACTTCAAAAGGCTCAGTTTCAGCACAACTGCTGACCCGCCAAAGTGCCAGGAAATTATAGGAACTGGCAAGACATTACTCCCTGACACAGCTGACTGAACTGCCCAGAAACAGGTCACAGAACTCCCTCTGAGCTGCAGTCACTGGCACCGATGGCTCAGTGGTCCCCTGGAGCTAGTTTTTGTTCCGTGCAGCAAGAGCACAGCCAGGTACACAGTCCCTTAAATGTGAGCAGGAAATCCTGACCTCTCTACTCATACAACAGCAGTGAGCTAGCTTTAACAAACCAAACTAGTAACATTATCTAAAAAAAAAAAAAGCACTGAAGCGCTATTTCAAGTATCTCCTAGGTTGCAAAAGGCTAAAAGACTTTGTAGTGTTAGCAGCACTGAAGCCACCTATCCTTATTACAACTAGCAACCTTGCATAGATCCTTGCTGAAGGGAATATCATAGCAGGGTGCAAGTTGTTGGAAGTGAAGTGGGTCTGCTGTCTGTGCTCTGTACCCCTCCACTGCAAGCAGTCTCCTTTCTAGCACAATCCTGTCAGGGACAAACTCTGCTTGTGAACTCACAACTGAAGTATTCCTATCTCCATACAACTGTCCTGTCCTGCGCTTCAAAACAAGGCCCTGTCTAGTCCCAACAATTCTCCCCTCTGAGCTTATACTAGAAAAGAAACCCAGGTGTTTTCAGTAAGGCATTGCCCAAAACACACTGGAAAACTGCAGGCTTTGGATGGAACAGGTTTTGAAAGACATCAACTGGCCAGGCAGGATGGAACTGGAGAGAATAAGCACAGTGGCACGTGCTGCATGTCATGACTTTAATGTGTAACTACAGTATGCATACATACAAGAAGTGGGAGAACTAAAGCCCAAGAACTAGAAAGGTTACAAAATACAACACAGGGACCAATACTTTACAAAACATTCAAAATCCTTACAAAATGGGCTGTATTGGTCCTTTGGGTTTTTGTTTTGTTTTTTTGTTGTTTTTTTTTTTCCTTTTGGTTTTTTTTTTTTCTTTTTTTACAAACTTATACTGTGTGGTAACAGGGTGGGGGGGCAGGAAAGGCCTAGATTTAACCCCCCACCTTCCAAAATTTACAAGTGTCAAGAAAAAAAAAGCTATAGGCCTGGTCTCTGGTTTCTTTACTAAAAACAGCTGACCCTCTCCCAAAGGGCCTGAGGTGTCTTCTCCAAGAGGAAGGAGACATTCTCTGACTGCCTCCACTTGCTGTCTGTCAGCATTTGATGTGGGTGGGGGGAAAGCAATGCTGAACCTTAACCCCTCCCTCACTCCTCCCATAGTCCATAGTATTCCCATATTCCAAACACATCCAACTTTTTTTTGTAAAACAACTTAGTGATTTAAAGGTCCCCATCCACATAAAGAAAAATAAGTTACATAATATTATAACTGGCTTTTCAATATTCTTTGGGAGTCTGGGAATGCCAGGACAAGGAGGTCTGCCCCAGACAAGTGCTTGGCATCAGCAGCTGCCCCTTTATTACAAGCTGGACAGGCACCAGTTACCCACCTGCCTCTTAGACAATTTGCACAAACCCAAAAGTCCAGACAAACGTTTTTGTTCCTTGTATTTACACTAGTTCAAAATGATATTCACAGCATCTTCTGAATTTTGGCCAAAAGTCAAAAACTTGTTTCAAACTTTGGAACGTGCCCACATACTTTCACCCAGGGTCTGTTGTGTCTACCCAATCAAGGGGGCTGGGAAGGTCAGGAGGAGCCTTACAGAGTCTTCTGTCAGTCGATGGGACGGGGACCTCCAGGCAGGCACGCTTGCAATGCAAGATGTAGCTCATCTAACTGGCACCAGTCCCTTCCATTACTTGCTGGGCCTGCTTCTGCCCCATGCAGCACTGTGCAACTGACTGGAACAACCTGAACACAGAAGCAAAGCAGCATTAGGTGTGTTCAGGGCAGGAAACAGCACTTCTGCTATGAAGTACCAAAAACGCAAGGTGCAACTCAGTCCCTGCTTCAGATAAATTGTTTTATGATTTTTGTGGTTGATTTATACTCACTTCTCAATTTCTGGAGCACAGTGAACAAACTCATGGTTCCAGAACTTAAATGCTGGATTTTTTATCAGCTCAATGAAAGTAATAAGGAGACCCCAGGGATGAGGCCTATTTACAATCAGTCGTTCCAAGAGTACCCTGAAATCCAAAAGTAAAACCAGTCAGAACTCAAAGATCCAAAAGACAGAAGGAAGGAAAGTGAAAAGCTGCATGCTGGGAAGTTAAATGCCTTCCCTCTCACCTAGTGATCTGCTCCTGGATAGCCTCAGTGTTGGCCTCTGCAAACAGGTACAACATGGTGCAACTGAAGTAGTGGGTGTGACTGTTGGGATATCGCAGCTGATTGGCAATAGCATTCAAGAAAAGGTACCGGCCTGCAGAAGAGGAACAGTGAGTACACAGTTTCACTTACAGACAGACAGACACACACACAGACACACACACACACACAGACACACACACACACACAGACACACACACACACAGACACACAGACACACACACAGACACACACAGACACACACACAGACACAGACACAGACACACACACAGACACAGACACAGACACAGACACAGACACAGACACAGACACAGACACAGACACAGACACAGACACAGACACAGACACAGACACAGACACAGACACAGACACAGACACAGACACAGACACAGACACAGACACAGACACAGACACAGACACAGACACAGACACAGACACAGACACAGACACAGACACAGACACAGACACAGACACAGACACAGACACAGACACAGACACAGACACAGACACAGACACAGACACAGACACAGACACAGACACAGACACAGACACAGACACAGACACAGACACAGACACAGACACAGACACAGACACAGACACAGACACAGACACAGACACAGACACAGACACAGACACAGACACAGACACAGACACAGACACAGACACAGACACAGACACAGACACAGACACAGACACAGACACAGACACAGACACAGACACAGACACAGACACAGACACAGACACAGACACAGACACAGACACAGACACAGACACAGACACAGACACAGACACAGACACAGACACAGACACAGACACAGACACAGACACAGACACAGACACAGACACAGACACAGACACAGACACAGACACAGACACAGACACAGACACAGACACAGACACAGACACAGACACAGACACAGACACA
>NW_020799113.1:18820597-18886744 GCF_003259725.1 Athene cunicularia | reverse complement strand
AAGAGACAGGACACAGACACACACACAGACACACACACAGACACACACACAGACACACACACAGACACACACACAGACACACACACAGACACACACACACAGAGTAATAAAGCAGAAACTAGCTTAGTTTAAGGTTTGTGAGCCCTTATGAAGGTACAAGAAACAAATACTGAAGATATGAAAACGTCTGATGAACACAAGCTGAGGGGAGCAGTAAGAATTCAGTTCCTCCTTATTAATCTTATTTCTCATTCCCTTGAATACCTTGAACATTTGGTTTTACTATTGCTCCTGTATCCAGTTTAATATTCTAACATAGCATTAATTATTGTGAATTTACTAACAGCTACACGAAGTGATCTCTGTGTTTCTCATAGCTCAAACAATCTGCTGTTAAATTCAATGTTGTTGAACTAGAAGCATTTCCAGCTCACCTTCAGTGTCCAGGTCTACTGCCAAATTCTGGAAGATGTCCATGTGAGCTGAGTGGGTAATGGTGCTCATAGAGGGTGTGCTGCCTTTGTTGTGAATGTGCGCAATAGCTTGAGTACCTACGTAGAGCACCAGTGCATTAATCAGCTGGATGTTGTAGCGGTTGCCAGGTTCATTTGATACCTAATAGCAAAGATATAAAAAGCATTAACATTCTATATTCCTCCAGCAATCAAAGGTACAGCATGTACAACAGCATCCAAATATCTTCTTGATAATACAGAATACAACACACTCTGACCAAAATGCAATTGTGGATGTCATTTACCCTTTTGTAATACAGCAGTTTAGATTTTTTTTTTAAAAAAACATCAGCAAAGTGTGGACAGACCCAACAGACAATTTTTTTACTCCCTACCTAAAAGGGAAAGAAAAAAATATATAAAGGCAATCTGAATTCACCAGTGCCAGAGGCTGGCTGAAATGGAGATCACCTGTGTGAATGCATCAGTCTGAGCAATTTTCTGAGAAAGTCCAACTTCAGTCCTGATGTCTGCTGCAAGCATGTGATGTACAAAATGGTGTTGGCTAACAATTCTGAACCAGGCTTTAGATAATTTACCTTTTTATCCCTAAAACATTAGGATGCAGATGCACAGATTTCTATAACAATGAATCCCTTTGGAGTAAAAATTTAATCAGATTCTAAAAAACTGCAATAAAGTTCAATAAAACCCACTGAAACTCAGACAATCCCGGGTAAACAGTGCTGGAGTCCGTGATGGAAGCCACAAGACATTCCATCACCCAATGGTTGAGGACAAAAAGCAGCAAGCTCAATGTAATCAGCTCTAACTACATTCTTAACTAAAGATTTGCAAGATTATGCACTACAGACATGCCAGCAGAAGAGTCAAAGTTTTGGATAACCTTTCCTTTTTCAGTATGAGCATTTGGCAGCTCACATAGATAAAAACCAACTAATTTTAAAATTAATCACTTTAAGGCCATTGAAGTAAACATTCCTCTTTCCTTAAATTCCACTTGGCTGAAACTACTTAACACACATTTAAACTGCTAGAGTGGTAGAAGAATTATTCAGAGAAGCATGCATTTTCACAGGCTTTTCTACTGTCTGGAACACATGCTTGCTACACACAAACAAAATTCCTGCAAGAAATAAGGGCAACTCAGCTAGCAAGATCATTTGTCCCACATTTTAAATTCAGCATCTTCTGAAACCAGCCACTCACTTGTAGGTTGCTGCGCAAGTCAGACAAAAAAGTGACCGGAGAACGGGTTTTGAGATAGGAATCCAAGTCTTTCTTGAACTGAGGTGGCATCACTCCAGTGAAATTTGTGAGTATTCTTGGAGCAATGTTAATCTCACTTAACATGTCTACCTGTTGAGAGAAAACATTCAGCTAGGCCATAAGTACTCTCTAAAGGAACAAATGGCAAAAGCAGCTCTGTAAGTGATCATTACATCAACTACTGCTGTCGATCACTTCACCTACCAGCAATGAAAAGGAAACACTAGATTTCTGAAGATTTCAGAAGAAACTTCGTCTCTAATGTGCAAACTTATTAGTGCAAACTGTCTCAAAGAATTGAGAGTAGAGGATAAAAGAATTCAAGGGTGAAGGGTGCAGGGGAATTCACTCACCACCTTTGAAGTATCTCTATTTACACTCAAGACAGTTTGGTAGTTAAAAAAAGTGCAAACATCCATGCAAGTCAATAACAGCCTTCTTCAGTCTCAAGAAGTGCTAACTGAATGAGTATTCCAGGTTTACTCCCATCACCCTGTACAGCTCAGGCAAGGGAGAATAATAGGACAATACCTTAGCAGTGTGAGACAGGTTCTAATCATTTTACCATCAGGAGACTGGCATATGCCCAAAGATTTAGTTAGATAACATTAACACTTTTCAAAGTCTCTCCCCATTATGCAAGAGGCTTGCTTCAGAATGGTCGTTTATCTAATTATTTGCAAGATAAGATGGTGCCCATGGTTTCTCATCAAAAAGTATTTACAATTCCATAGTGCTCAGACACCAGGTCTTCAGCAACGAGCTGACTGAACTCCAGTCGCCAACATCCTGCGGAGCACAAACTATACAATCCAGCACTGTGTGGGAGCCTGACTTAAGGATGCCATCAAGTCAGCCTCCCTTGCCCTCCAGTTTTCCATGCAGAAGTTCGGTTCTCGACGTAGTTCTCAAGTAACAGCTCCCAACAGCCTGTCCTGTCAGGTTGAACCTGCACAGACCTCACAAGCTCAGTATCTACAGGTGCCAATGAAGCCATGCAGTCCAGAGGCAAGCTTTATGCTTCCAACTCCAACACACTTCATACAGGATAAGGACTGTATGGAAACTGTCAAACATTGAGCACTACAAACATAACTGAAACCTACCTGCTTTTAAAAATGCTGTTCTGCTAGCTACTATGTCACTTAAATTGCATGTCCCCCAGGGCTCAGTGTTGGGGCCACTCTTGTTTAACATCTTTATTGATGATCTAGACAAGGGGATTGAGCGTACCCTCAGTCAGTTTGCAGATGACACCCAGTTGGGTGGGAGTGTTGATCTGCTCAGGGTAGGGAGGCTCTGCAGAGAGACCTGGACAGGCTGGAGCCATGGGCTGAGACCAGCTGGAGGAGTTTCAATAAGGCCAAACGCCGGGGGCTGCCCTTGGGCCACAACAACCCCAAGCAGCGCTACAGGCTTGGGGAGGAGTGGCTGGAGAGCTGCCAGTCAGAGAGGGACCTGGGGGTGTTGATTGACAGCCAGCTGAACAGGAGCTAGCAGTGTGCCCAGGGGGCCAATAAGGCCAATGGCATCCTGGCTTGTGTCAGCAATAGCGTGGCCAGCAGGGACAGGGAAGGGATCTTCTCTTTACCCCTGTACTCAGCACTGGTGAGGCCGCACCTCGATTCCTGTGTTCCTGTGTTTTTGGCCCCTCACTACAAAGAGGCCACTGAATGACTCGAATGTGTCTAGAGAAGGGCAACAGAGCTGGTGCAGGGTCTGGAGCACAGGTCTGATGAGAGCAGCTGAGGGAACTGGGGGGGTTTAGTCTGGAGAAGAGGAGGCTGAGGGGAGACCTCCTGGCCCTCTACAGCTACCTGAAAGGAGGGTGCAGAGAGGGGGGATGAGTCTCTTTAACCAAGCAACAAGCAACAGGACAAGAGGGAATGGCCTCAAGCTGCACCAGGGAAGGTTTAGACTGGATATTAGGAAGCGTTTCTTTACAGAACAGGTTGTTGGGCATTGGAATGGGCTGCCCAGGGCAGGGGTGGAGTCCTCATCCCTGGAGAGGTTGAAGAGTAGAGCTGACCTAGCACTGAGGGATCTGGTGTAGTTGGGAACTGTCAGTGTGAGGCTCATGGTTGGACTGGATCTTCAAGGTCTTTTCCAACCTAGATGATTCTGTGAATTACCTGTTAACTTTTGAACGGTTACATGAATTCAATTATCAGTTAAACTGTTCCCAGATTTCCAGTCTCAGCCAAAAAAACTGGATAAGGAGTATGTTGATCATTAAAGCTTTTCAAACTCATGAATTTAAGTCCTACCTTTAGATTGGGGGTGAAAGGGTCTGGAAGCCTCATGTTCCGTGGGAAGGCACTCAGGATCAGATTCCTTAGCTGAATACAGTTAGGTGGGATCACATCACAGAACCCGTAATGGTAGTCACAGAGAAATTCTGGGAAATCATGCAACAAGACCAGCAACACACGCAGAGTGCCCTATGAAATAAAATAGAAAAGTAGTGTGTAAGTGTTGAAACTGCCCCCAAGACCTTCTAGAGCTATCCTTCTATGTCATGTGGTTAACATTAACAGGAAGAAATTAATCTGGAAAGGTTGCTTGTTTCTGTCCCACACCAGATTTGCATTTAACTTTAAGATATAAAAGAACAGTAAACTGTATTTTGCTACCAGAACACCTCTACTTTCAGACAACTTTGGAAGTAGCATCTATTAGCTGACACATTTTTTACCTTGTAAAGAATTTGCATAGGTTTGGTGAGTTCCACATTTCTAAGGAAAGGAGCCAAGTACTTGAAAAGATCGATCAATAACTGGGCATACATAGGCCAACCCTGTCAAGAAAAAAAACAGCAGGTGGAAAAAAATGCAATGAAGAGCAGTTATTTTAATTTCAAAACTATTAATTAGATTGCTCTTCATATAAACCTGGGACAAAGCTATGTCCTACTGTTAGCTCTAGCAGTTGAGAGCAGAACAGCTTGTTTCACAAGGCCTTCAGCTGCATATCATATGCTGTGGGTGTTTCCAGAACATTCAACATGCCATACTGAGCCAACAGTATTTGGTCTAGACTAGAGCTTTTCCAGACTTTGACAAAGCCATGTTTTTAAATTCAGTTCACCCTATATTCCACAGTTTGACACATACTCTCCTCCATGCAGTTAGGTTACTGTGAATATGGAAGACAACAAAACCAGAACAGCCATGCTACTAAGTGCACTTCAAGATGTGAAGAAGCACCACACCAGATAAGCATCCGTGTGAGCTTTTTAATTCAGAAGAGATAAACTGCAGCCACACCTTCTGCTGTGGTGTATGTGCCAGCATTCTTGCAATAAATATCCGATGGGAGATCAGTTCCAGCCAGGCATAAACAAAACCTGGAGCTTTTGTAGGCCTCAGGATGTGAAATGTGTTACTGAAAGAAAAGTTAGAGCAGGTTAGAAGTGCACAGCAATAAGACTGCTTTTCATAACACTGAGGGGAAACATACAAAGCAAGGCATTTCAGCATCTTGAGTTTTACCAGTCATCCTTCTTAAAACAAGCAAGTGGACAGTCTACAGGAGAACCAGTTATTCTGAATGTGATTAAGCCACCACAAAGAAACAGTCAAGATAGCCTTTAGATGAAAAATCTAGATCCTACCAGGAAAGCACTGTGGCCAATCTCTAATACATACCAGAAAGCTGTGAGTGTCTGGAAGTTGATGGTCTCCAGCACATGCTCAGGAGCATTTAGTTCCAACAGCAACATGATAAAAATGCGATGGTAAGGAAGTTGCTGAAACTCACTCTGCCGAACATCATGGTCTTGCAGAAGAACTCCCACCACAATACCTAGAACCTAAAGAGATCAAGACATTTCAGTGGTTACAGCAAGAATTACTTTAGAAGTCAGCCTACAGATAATACTTCAACCATCAGTAAAAAACCCCAGGTGATTCTAACGAAAATCAAGAAATCTAGTTATTGGAAGCATTACAAAATAATCTGTATCAGCAACTCCCAACCACTATACTTGGCTCTCCCCGTCCCACAGATCACAGTCACAATGACCGACCTGGCAGTGTTGGAAGGTCTTAACTCAAGACCACCTAGCCATAAACCAAGCAGTGTAAGAACATAGACACAGCCTTCACAAAATCAAGGCAGACACCCTGGATCACCAACCCTAAACCACACTTTCTAATGAAGCTTTTTCATTTCAAGGCACAAAGTGGGTTTCAGGTTTGATATGGAATTTTTGTGAACAAGAAAGGCACTTGGCATCCTGACGCTACACTCCGCATTTTACCATTTTGGTGACCAACCCATTAAAGTCCTCATCTGATACTTCAGCAGTAGCCTGCATTAAGACTGTTTTATATTTATCAGCAAAGGTACACCCAATTATGGACTTTAAATGCCACGAGTACAAAAAGGGTTCCCAACCTTATTCAGGAGGTTGATCTTTGTAACTGTGTTGGTTGCCTCCCCAGAGTGCTTCACAAGCAGAGCAATAAGTCGCACAAAGGCATCCAGGTTGTGGTAGCATTTGGCTCGAATCATAGTGGGGTTGGCAGCAGGATTATGCTGTTGCTCAGCCTGAGCACGATAGCTGATTTCAACACACATTTCCGTGCAAAGACGGAAAAAGCGGGTGATCAGGTCATCTGTTTTCAGAATTCCTTGCTGGTGCATCTATCCAGGAAAGGAAAAAATACCTTAGAACCATAACCACAGGAAGTTAATTTCACAACTTATTTCAAACACACACTTTATAAAGCCCCTACCTTGCCTGGCACAATTAATTTGTATCACACTCTCAAGAGACAGGTAGTAAGGCATCTCTGCTACTTCTCCCCAAGATGAGTATTTTCAAGGTAACTTGAGGATGGCAACACCATTTTAGCACAGACATTTCCTCCCAAATAGTCTTTTTGATACCAATGCTTTTTAAACAATCAGCATAGATGAGGAGCCTGTTTCACTATTAGTTCTGCCACCAGCACTCAACCTTGCATGAAAGACAGCAGAAGGCATCAGCAGTTCAGTCTGTCAGGCCTTTAGGAGCCCACACAGGGTGTACAAGCTCTGCGAAGGACAGACTTCAACTGCTAGCTCAGGAACCATCACTGCTTAGCTGCAATATTCTGTATAAGCAAACTGCATTGGGAAAGTGAATTCTCCTTATGGGGACATTACATGCAGAGAAAGACTGCGTGGGCTTTTTTTGTTTTGCATTGGGGTGTTGTTTTTAATAACATACATAAAAATAGAGACCTCCTTTTATTTGTTACCCACAGTATTAAAACCATCAAAAAGAAGCAAATTATACTGCAGGAAACCTCTGGGTTTTAAATAAAGCATGTTACTTCTAAACTGCACAGACATGAAGCTATATGAACAGCATAATCGCTAACTCTTGGAGAACTTCTAGTACTTCTGGAGAAACTTTTTTTTTTTTTAAAAAAAAGGAATTCATATATCTGTCCTCAAAGTTCTATGCTCCTTGTTCTAAAGATTAGTCAAATGGAAGCAACGCTTAATTTAAGCAGCCAAAATTACGGTCATTTAAGTTCAGTAATAAAACCTTGTTTAATGCAGTTATTACAAAATACTCCTTTAAAGCCCACAGCTAAAGCCTGTAAGGAAGAAACTATATATAAACACTGCACTTTGATATATTTCAGTTGCTATTTCAAATCTGATCAAATATGTACATGAGGTAAGCAAACAAGTGTGATAAAAGGGTGAAGCAGGAGAAAAGTGTACTGAGTATTACAGTATACTATACTGAAGTAGGCTTTATAAGCATACTTTAAGGTGTAAGAAGAATGGGGTCACATGAAGAGGTGAATGTATTTTTTTTTTAAATAGTGGGTTTAACAAAAGACTCATTAAAAACATTCAAAAAATGATGCTATGCAGTAGAAGTCAGACCAACAGAAAGCTGGCTCCAGGCCAGTACAAGACACTAAAGTCGCATGAAAAAAAAAAAAAAATAAATAAATCACTGCATCAGTCAAGGCCTTTCTGCATATTTCATAGCTTTAACTTCTCATTAGTAGCAGCAAAACCTGTAGCATTACTGCAAACAGATTAAGTCAGGGGGCTCCTTGCAGCTGCAGTCAAGGAGCTGCCAGGAGCACAGTTTTAGGAAGATGACTGCAGATGTACAGGGAGTTTGTGACCACACATGTTGGGCTACTGAGGGCATCTCCCTTCTCAGCCACACCTGGAAGGCAGATGTGGGCTGTTCATCACACCTGTTAAATTGCCCTGGAGCAAAATGTTGGAGGCTGTTTAAATTTAGGTATCACTTTAGCTAATGAAGTTTCACATTTTTCCTCACTCTAATGATTCTAGCTAGAAAAGGTTTCCCTTGTTCACATGGTCTGAAACAATTCACCCACATGTTTGTCTATTAGCAATTTCCTTCTGTAGGCTGTCAGTGCTTTTACTGTCACCCATAAGAAGCAACACTAGTCAAGCTTTATTACACAGAGCATGTCAGAAATGTTCCCAACATCTATCTTAGCTGAAGTTTGTTTCCTACCAGACTTAGCCGAAACCTCATGCTCTGAACTGACAGCTTGTTGCTACAGTATCTGAAGAACACGATTTGGCAAAGAGCAGGCATTTCTAAAGAACTTTACCATCAAATACAGACAAAATTTTGATAGTCAACTGCCATACACCTGAAAACTTCAAAAGGATGCCTAACATGGGTTATAACACTGCTTTAAAATGGAGGGCATCACACCCTACTTATGTTGAATAAAAAGCACCTTTCTTTCCAAAAGCTCTACCTGTCCAACAAACGCAGAGAATGCTTTGGTACTGTCACGGCCTGCTGCCGCTGAATGGTAGAGGTTCACCCACTCCCTCAGCAGGTATTCTGCCTTCTCCCTCAGACCTGGTGGATCATCATACTCAGAGGCTTGGGAAATTCCCGAATGCATCATGAAATTTGGACCTCCGTGAGCACGGTCAATCATTGCTTCATAGTTTGATCGGACCACTTCCATCAGCTGGGGTAATCTAATGCAACAGACCAGAGCAAGAGCTGGGTTAGAACTTCTCCTCCCCCAGGACATGTGGGAACTGGAAGCAGATTCAAATATAGTTGAAAGAAAGAAAATTATTTCTTATACTAAATCTTTGTATCTTCCAGTCCTCCCTGGAATAGCCAAAATAAGTCATGAAAGCAGATACATTTATGATGAAAGAAAGAATACTGAAGTCATGCAAGCTTTGAAGTTCCTCTAATTCATACAGCAGTGTGTTGCAACAAAGCACGACTACTAGAAATAGCTTAATTTTTGCAGACTCTGGAAGCTATAAAATGCTCCAAGATAGTGACATGTCAGTGCTAAACAGCCTGACTGGGACACTAAATCTGGCTATAGTGAAAGTCAGACAAAGACACTCTATCCACACCAACTGTAAACAGAAGGACTTTTCTTTTGGGACCTCCCACTACCAGTTGTGTTGGTCGTGGCAGCCACTGCCACCACCACCAGCCAGCTGCTAGCTACTCTCATGGCAATCCAGAATTCTCCAAGCTGCAATCCAAGTCTCTCAAACCCAGCAGCAACTGCTTCCACCTTAATAACAGGAGGCCTGCAAGTCCCACAGGTATTTCCAGAGGCTGTGGCAACATTTGATGCTGTTATCTGCTGGTGGATACGCAAGCCATGTGAGATTGGTGGGTGATAGGTTTGTAGACTCTAAACAAAACTGTCTATAGAAAAGATTGTCTAATCTCATTAATTGCTTGTGAGTAACAACTTAACATTAACACCTAGATATTTAAGATTTAAACAGGTAAGAATATTGCCTAAATTTGAGATAAAGCAGGAATTCAAGGAAGTTTCTCACAGTACTATGGTATTTTGAAGCACAGTGCATAGAAAGATTCTTCTGCTCAAGCATTCAGTTTGACATGATGCTGCAGATGCCTCTATTTTGACACAGAATCAGCACAATTACATTAGAGTAACAGTTTAACACAGGACTGCAGCCCTAAAGAAAGTTAAAAGCTGTATGACTGAACGATGAGACATTGCCTATATAACATATAAATCAAATAAGCATGAGAGAAGTAATATATTGCATAGTATTTCGATCTCACCCTTCCGGGGCATTTCCTCTGGAATGAGCATTAATCCTCATGAGGGTTTCAATTGTGTGAAAGAGATCTGCCTCTGTTATGTGGGCAACACTTCTCTCATCCACCAACAGGATCTTCACCAACTGCATGGCAAATGCCACAGCCATGTAGTTCAAGCCATTCTCCATTGACTGTCAACGTGAAAAAGGTAATTTAAGTTTAACCACAAATCTTAGAGTGGTCTGACCATAACCCTTCTCCTCCAAGAGAGCAGGTTCCCTTTACCTGAGCCAAGTGAAGGTCATACTGCTGCATGTTAACAAGGTGATTGTGGATTAGCAGCTCCACAGCTTCCACATTGTACTTGTACTCATCTCTGCATTCAATCAGGCACCTAAAGAATTGGACTTGTTAAAAGTGTACTTAAACAACACAGATTAAGCAAAGCAACTAAAATCTATTACTTCAGAAACTGTGTCGTTCACTGTGAATCATTACTCGGCTCCAAAAAAAGCCTCTTCTAGAGCATTCTGAGGTAATGTTTGAGTTCAGAAGAGTCATCAGCCTCAAGCATTTATTACCCTGCACAACTGGTCACAACAGCCCTTCAAGAGCCTCAGTTTATACAGCATAAGAAGCCCCTCAAGGACAAAGTGGTACATCTGTCTAGCTGAAGCACTAGTGCTTCTGCTGTAGGCATATGCCATGTCACAGTTTGTGACAGCATATAGAGAAATTCTCTATAATAGAGGAAAAAACCCCAGAGCATCTCTGATGCTTAATTCCATTAAAGATTCCCATCATGTTCTAGGATAAAGCAGCATTATGAGAAGATCTAGTTACTCCTGACAAAAAAGCTAGCTAATTTTGTCTGTCCAAATTGCAGCAATGCAAAATATTAAGAGGCAAGTGATTCAGAATAACACAGTAACTCTCAAAAGATGATGAAAGCTATATCAACATTCCTGCTGTCTCATAACTGACCTAGTAATTTGTTTATTACACCACGGAGATCCATATGCACGGCCATCCTGCAGAGCCTTCAGCACAAGCAGATGACACTCACGATAGCGAAGCAGAAGGTCAGCGTCTGCCCCACTGGTGGCATCCAGTAAGCCCTCTACAGCCTAGAATAGATGCAACCTGTTAGCAGAGGAAAAAACAAGTCCTCTTCCAAATCTTCTGCAAATTACATCAACAGGAGTTATCACCAGAAGACTTGGCAGACATGTGAAAACCAACTTAGTCATCATGCTGACCCCTTGATAAAACCATGTCAGATTTTACCAGCTACTGTGGCATCTACACATTCACTGTACACAGCTGTCCTACTACAAACAAGCCTACAGTCTCTCTATGCCCCACTGGCTTTATATATACACCAAATAGTATGAAAGACCACACTAGTTTGTGCTACAGCTTCCGTAAGTCAATGCCTCCTCACAAGCAATTTCGCATATGGTTCATGAAAAACTATAACAAAGAAAATTTACAGAACCTGCCAGAAGTCAGCTATCAGGTTCTTTAGACAAAGAGCTGCAGCACTCAGAGATGCATCTGTGCTAGTCTACAGCAAATAGAAGATGAGTCCTACAGGGGCAGCACAGTTTACCTGCTCAAGTCAGGACTAGATCCTTTAACAGGTACAAGCACTGTCAGTCAAGAGCAGAGTTTCCCTCCATGCTTCAGTTACTTTTGTTTTGCCACTGTTCTCAGATCCTCATGCAGAGAGCTCAGAGTCCTTCCACTGCACTCAAATTTGACTTCTCTCTACATTTGTCACTATGCTCTGTGCTCCTACACAGGCACTGACACCAGCTCACCTCACAGAGCTCACGGCAACACTTCTCACCTGGTACAATCTACTAGTTCTGGCTAGGATGGAGTTAATTTTCTTCAGAGCTGCCCATATAGTGCTGTGCTTTGGATCTGTGCTGAAAACAGTGTTGTCAACACATCAGTGTTTTGACAGCTGTTGAACAGAACTTGCATAGCATCGAGGCATTTTCCTTCCCACTCTGCCTCTCTCACCAGTGGGTAGACTGAGGATGGGCAAGAGTTTGGGAAGCAACTCAGTCAGGACAGCTGACCCAAAGGGATATCCCACACCATATGACATCATGCTCAGCAATAAAAGCTCAGGGAAAGGAGGATGAAGGGGGGCATTCACGTGTTTGCCTTCCCAAGGCAATGTTACATGCACTGAAGCCCTGCTTTTCTAGGGGTGGCTACACATCAGCCTGCTAATAGGAAGTAGTGATTTTAAATTTTTTCTTTTGTTTATGCACACAGCTTTTGCTTTCCCTAGTAAGCTGCCATAATCTGAATGAACAAGTCATCTTGCGTTCCCTTTATTTTCTCCCGGTCCTGCAGGACAGTGGCAGGAGCAAGCAGCTGCATGGATGCTTGGCTGTTGGCCAGGGTCACCCCACCACACACTCATTGATCAGTTACTGGAAAAAACAATACCCAAGTGTGCCACTATAAATCCAGTACTGTGCTCAACACTATCCACCTACAAGGGCAGTTTGAATATTTTCTTTGCTTCCAAATCATCCTTCCAAATCAAAGACTACTCTGGAGTGCAAGAGCTCTCTACTTACCATATTTGAACAAACCTCCCCTAAGTCTCAGGATTCTGTACCTGCTTCTTTACCCAGCAGCCTGGCTACCTTGAATACACCAAGTGACCACCACGGTCCTTTTCCAATTTTATTTACTGAATTTCCAAAGACAGCAGTTTGGTGTTGCTCACCAAGCAAGTTCCACAGGATGAATCAAGATACAGTCACCAACAAGACAATCCACAAGCCAGGTGAATAATAAACTCTAGGTGAGTTCTTACAGGAGAAGGGTTGTTAACACTCACCTTCTGCAGTAGTCCAAGTGCAGCAATAGCATCCCGGGAGTTACGAGCCACTACCACAGCCTCCAAGAGGCTGCGCAATGCTTGAGCTTGAGGATTCATGGCCAGGGTGTGTGGGATGGACTGCAGGTGCTGCTCCAGTTCTGTCATGCATTTGTCATAGATTTGTGCTACATCATCTGTAGCCCAAGCTTGCTGCTTAAGAGAAAGGGGGAATGAGTGATTTTTTGCAAGGATTGTATTTGTGAAACTCAAAGTACTGTTTAGCTATTCTGCTTCAGAATTAGAACATCTAGAATTTAGACCTCTACAATACCATGGTTAGTTATGTTGGCATTTTAAATGCACAAATATGAGCAAATTAAGTTGCAGAAATAATTAACAAGCCACTCTAGCAGTCCTTGAGACCAAGTATGCATACATAAACCTGTTCTTTTTCTCCAAATCCATACTTGCCATCCATGATCTTCCCCCAAAAGTAACCTGAGATGTGAATAAAATGTTTCACTGCTACTAATGTAGTAATCGTAACTTTCAGATCTTGTCCCAATTTGGGTTACTAACCCCTAAGGCAGGATATAAGTTTTACACTGCCATTAGTTTAATACTAAAATTAATGCACCTTTCAACAATTCCCAATACAAACACCTGACTCTTCCTAGTCTTCCAGCAAGGGACCCAAATTCTGCAACATTCACCAAAAGGGCTACAGTACTCTCAAGCCGATTAGTTCGGAAATCTCTACCTTCATAGGCTGAGCCAAGAATCCTGTAGGCTGAGTTAAGTCATTGGTAGGCAAGAAGCCAGGGACATTGCGTGCAAACTCCTCATAAACAGCCAGCTGTTTTGGGTCCACACCTCCAACCTTTGCAAGGAAAAAAAAAACAAACCAGGCATTAACCTCATTGTTAAGCAGTGTAGCAGTAAGCAGTGAGGGCAGTTTGTGTAACAGGTAGCTACTCAGTCACATTCTTAAATGGAGTGGCCTAGACATCAAGCAGCAGGATCAAGCTGCTTTGCACCAAGGTCCTGTCTCTGCAGCCACACATCCTAACAGGAGGATTTTGCTCTACAACTGCAACTCATACTCCCAGAAACAGGAATAACTGAATACTACCAGAGAAATGCTCTGCTGAGGGCACATGACCCTTTAAGGGAAGCAAATATAAAGGGGACAAGACAATGAAACAGACTAGCCACCTTTCAGTGAAAGGGACAACACAGACCAAGAGACAGGACTTTTAATGTCCTCGAGGTATTGAGGAAATGATATGAACACTCATTTTGGAACAACAGATTCATGTGTTTCCATTTCTAATCAAGCTAATAGTTGCACTATAAGGCAAGACTAACAATACACAAGATTGCTCAGCTGAAGTTGTGCCATCCACTTTTCACTACTAGGAGGGGGAGAAGAGCAGCATCAGAACATAGCTCAGTTAACATCCTCACCTTCAACCTGATCTGTTCTGGCATCCGCTCAGCCTGGTAAGTTAACACAACAGGATCACAGTACCGACGACCCTCTTGTCTAGCATGTTTTCTGAGCTCAAATTCCTAGGAAAAAACCCCAAACATCACTCTCAATTTTAGACACCAAGTCTGGATGTATATAGGCACACGTAATACTTTTAAGAGATGGCAGTCCCATACTTACAGTTGCGAGCCTCTTGTCCATCTCAGGGCCTGCCTTTTCCACAGCCGTTTTCTGGATAAAGCAGCATGCTAGCTCACAGTTGTCCTGTGCTAACTGAGCAGCTGCTTGCTCCATCATGTCCCTCTGTTGTGGGGAGGCTGCCTATTGAAAACCACAGTAACTGGTGAAAGTTGTAAACTTTTCCTTTATATTACTAGTCTTAAAATTTGCACCACAGCCTATACAGAAAACCAGCAATAAGAAACGCTGTTACAAGTGCATTCTCTTTGCATAGAATACACAGTAATAATTTTCCATAGCTTTGAATAAAACATGTAAGCAAGACGACAGTAAAGGCTTTCAACATGGAACAAAACAGCAGGAGGTGACCCCCCAACCTATCTCCAGGGCACAGAAATAAAGTCCTGCTTTATACTGATGCACATGCAACAGATGCTAATGCAGGAAAAGCAAGCCTCACATCACAGCCTAAAAGTTTTCCCACTTCTTAGGTTATATCTTAGAAGATATAAGTGTGCATCACTAATAATGCGAAACGGTGGTACTAAAGCCTTTTTCACTGGGTTCCCTTTCTGATACAAATTTTATTTTCTTCTCTTCTCAGGAGTCTGCTTTAAAAGATCCCTTACAGATGGACTTATTTTCCAGGGTACAAAGCAGCAACCCCCACTGGAAGTGGAATACACATAGAAATGGAAACAGTCCAGTCTACTTGGATTTCACTGTCCATTAATATCTACCCCTATTTCATTAATTCCTGAAAACTACACTGCTTTTTTCGAATAACAGAAGTTCTTGCTTGTTAAACCCACCTCACAGACAACAGGCCAGATGTGAATTTTTGATGGCTTGCACAGTACTTTCTTCTGCAACACAATGTTTTGTAGCATTACTCCTTAAGAAAACCTCCTTGATTACAGCTGGCCCAGTATCAATTTCATACATCTTCAGGGAAAAAACTACACTTGAATACTATGTTGCTACATTTTCACACCATTAATGACATTCTCACAAACACCACAATACACTAACACTAAGCCTTCCACAAAACCTGAATTACTTCTGCCTACACATGTTCTTCAGTGACACATCATGCCTGGTAGATATTCACAGCTGTAACACCAGTCTGTGTTCCTGCCTCCCCAGCTTCAGCATCTCATCTTTACCTTCTTGTACCACCCAAGGGATTACCAGCATTTTGTCAATCACCTCCCTATCTGGGCTGTAGTTACATTTGATGAAGCATAGCAACACTGCACACCAGAGAAGTATTTGTGCCCCTCTTACCCAGAGGGCAACAGTGTTTTCTCTTGCAGTTACTAGCTTGATACACAAACTCTGAATCATAATTAGCACAGCTGCTAAAAGCAGTCAGTCTCAGCTCACATGTTAACAAAGCCACAGTAGAACTGTTTACTCCCATCCTTAACTTGTTTAAGATGGATGGAACAAAATTCATTTGTATGCTTTTCCTGCTCTTCATGTTAGCAATCAAGTAATTTCAAGTTCTGCGCATGAAGGGTCAGTGTTTGAGGCCTGGGAGTCACACCAGACTATCCATCCAGTACCTGCAGATGCAATGTTTGCCAACATTTTGTACTCCCTTCAAACCATTAAATCCTGTGCTCTTGAGCCAGTTACCATGCAAGAGAGCAACCCCATTGCAAAAGGGTCTTTGCACAGTCACTCACCACCAGATGGGAAATAGTAACACGTCCTTAAGCAAAACGTAAGCAGTACTTTGTCTTTTTGGGTTTTTAAATCCCTGAAAGGATAGCAATGCCTTGATCTTTTAAAAATCCTTATGCTTGTGTGTTGCCAACACTGACAGTAAGCACAGCAAGTATTCTGAGTAGCAGCTGTTCTGGCCAGCAGTTCATGAACTGTTCTACTTAGCCAAGAAGGGGAGATTTGCACTGCAACTCAAATTTTGTTCACAAAGAGAGCTGAAAATATCTTCTAGAAAACCCAATGTAACAAGCCATGAAGAAAAATCTTAATTATGTATCTGCTAACAGCACAAGTAAATGAAATCTGTCCAAAACATACATCCTTGCTAAGACAATCCAAGACATCACCAGAAAGTTCCAAAAATCAATTCAGTTCTCCCCACTCTAGCTTTTCTAACTCAAAAATCCACAGAAAGATAAAGCACTTCAAAGCTTCTGTGATGTGATTAAATACATTGAGGCAAAATAAAAAGGGACTCAGGAAGTTTGTGTGCAACATAATAAGATCCATCTTACAGGCTTAAGAGCATTTGACATGAGCAGTAATCTCAGCATAGTTTTTTCACTGTAATTCCACAAGAGTCATGAAACTTTTGTCCACTAAATTAATCTTCACACTAGTTAAGCCACATAATTAATCAACACATCTATAGTGTGGAAAACCAATTTGCTCATGCTGGATGTCTACAGTCCCATAAATTGGAAATAAGCTTCAGATGTGACTCTTACCCTCAGTGCAGTAGCAAAACTGTTTTTCAAGTTGGTAGCTATGCTCATCAGCAAAGGTTCCCTGCAGGTAATCATGGCCATCCCAGCAGTCAGGTTCCGCATCATATGGTGTGCAGCCACACGCATCCGTGACTCCTCTGAATCCAGCGCAAAGTCCTTCCTGACTATCTGCTCACAAGTAGTCATGGCAATCTTAATGGATCGATCGACCACCGGGTGGACGAGCTCTTGCACTGCTCGCTCTATCGCCTGCCGCACACACTGCTTCAACTGCGGGTGGGCTTGGAACAGTGGGATCTGGAGGAGGATCAGGAAAGTTAAGTGAGAATAAAGTAAACTAGAGTCCCATCTACCCTCGACAGTCACATTTTCTGAACAACTTTTTAAGGTTACTGTCATAGCTCATCTACAGTGCAGCACTCCTGTGTTCCACACACAGCTATTACAATATCTGCTCAATAACTCTGAAACTGGGACATCTGACCACTTCTCTGCCAAAGTCACAGCCAAGCACAATGCAAAGACTAACATAAGAGCTAAGTTGCTCTTAAGTGCTGAAGCTCCTTTTAAGCTTAAGTCCTGTTAACAACTATCCCAACTGACGCTTATTGCCAGAAATTGGATATTAATGTCACAGTGAAAGATCACTTGACCATCTAAGACTGCTCATGCAACTACTAACCACCACTGAAGTTCTCCATTTGACTACCTGTTAGCATTCATTTTCCCCATTACTTCTGACAAACGAATCTCCAGTATCTTTAACTTACAAAATGCTGCTCCTGCCAGCTGAGATCTGTGGCAACACTGGTGGTAAGAATTCTTTTAGCAAACCAAGTTAGCTCTAAAACTTACTGTTGGATTTAAGGTAATATGTGGAGCCAACCCTCCTAAAGAATAGACGTTGATGTCGTGGTAACTGTACTGGGGCTGTGGAGGAACCGTGGCTGTACAAGTGGTGCTGGTAGCTGGAGTTGTAGAAGCAGCTATAGAATACAAGAATGTTTATATTGAACCAGTAATGAAAAGCAAATGCTTATAATGGAAGTAAATACTTCTCGTTTAAACCAGCAAGTGACCAAAAACCAAAAGTTTCAGTTTGATCATGAAGCCTCCTGAACTTATCAAGCAATTTTTATTCTCCATTTTCCCAATGATTAGTACCAAACTAGTTTCAGCACATTTTAACAGAGCTGTTTGTTACAATACAGTTTAGCCCTTAATGTACTGTTAATAGCTCATCCTGCTTCACTCCCTTCCAAGGAGTAGATACACATAGCACATGCAGAATTAACTCTTCAGGATGCTTTAATTCTCTTCCTGTCTCCAAACTCTGTACACGCACTTCTATTACAAAACTATTCAAGTGCTCTCAAGCATTCAGCAACGTTACAATAGCATATACAGCTTCACATTTTTCTTTGCAACACCATAACCTGCCTTATTAAGCTTCTATAGTGTAGTTCTGGATTCCATATGAAAGGTACTTACTTGTTGTTGTGATTGGTGGTAGCTCTTCTGGCTGCTTCACATCCTTCTTTGGAGCAGACAGCTGCTCATCCAGATTTTTCAGACGATCCTTATCTTTCAGGAGACTTCCAGGTTTCAGCTCATTGATGTCTAGTGCAAGATTCTTGCAGAGCACCTCAATCTCAAACTTCAGATTCAACTGCACAACAATTCTAGTTTAGGTTATGTCACAAGGAAAATACCCGAAACGTTTACTGGGCCACTGGACTCCCAAGCTTCCCATTCTAACCCCATGCCTTTTAGAGACTTTTAATAGTGACCGAGGATTAGACAAATATCTTGCATGCTGACCTCACAGGAGAAGAGTTTCATCCAAGTTCTACCAAATTAAGCAATGCCCAATTCTCCCCATGCTAAAGCAGCGAGAAGTGAAATTTGGTCCTTCACATCCTTCTTGACTGGTATGTCAAGAAAAGCTCACACTCAGTAGGTATAGGAAAGAAAAACAGAAGTTTACTTTTAGATCATGTTCTTGATGTAGCTCAGCTAAAACATTCATAATGGCCATTGTCCACGGGTTTGGAGGCCTGAAGACCTACAAGAGAAAGGAGAGCAGTATTATACAAGCTTCTTGAATTACTTGGATAACATAACTGGAAATTTTTGAAATGTGAACACATGTGCATACAGCCATGGAAAAGTTTGTACAGCTGCAGTTACAGTTGAATTTAGTATTCTGTTTGACTGGAACTAGATTAGGAAGCCAGTTGAACATTAAACTGGAAACAAAATGACTTGGTCCTTGTGAAAGATCAGTTCTGTGTCAAGCAGAACTTACAAGAGTTGATCAGGGTCAAAGGTGGGCAGGGGGAAAATAAAAAAAAAAAGATCCTAGATCTGCTCCAATGGCATTCTTCCAGTTCTGAAGAGAGTTCTGTTCAGGGATACCACAGTAGAGTTCAGCTAATATCACCTATTTAGACTGCAAAAATGCACAGGTCATCTACTTTCCCTCAAGTAAGAATATCTTCAGTTTAAGCCCTTACATCCCTTTTCTTTCTCTCCATGAAATTCAGTTTTCACTTTGAAAAAATCTAATTACTTTCTGCAATACTTATTTTGCCACTTGAGCAATAACTGTCAGCACAAAGTCACTTACCACACTCCTGACACTGGATTCTAAGACTTTAGCAACAAATGGTACTACATAAAGCAATTCCTGCTGTCCCTTAACGTACGCTTCCAGTAGTAGTGATTTCACATCCAAATCCTGAAAAATACCATCAACAATTGAAAAGTGGAAGAAGGTGGAGAAAACAGCAAGTACACTGCAAAAATTCCACTTACATGCTATTTCTCTATAGGACATATTGGCAAGGCTGAGTCAAAACAGTCCTTGAATTTTACAGATCACTAAGCAGCAGTTACTTAAAGATTTACAAATACATGTTTTTACATGGAATTAATTGATTTTGGCAAGAACTTAACTACTAACTTTTCAGATATAAGAAAATATTTAGAAGTCTTAAGTAACCAACTGTGGAATCATACTCTGTACTTGGCGCACAGAAAAGAGGCACCAGTTACGTGGTAAGATTTCCCAAACAGCTTATGTTACTGCATAACAAACAGCACACCAATTCATGCCAAACAAATCTGTAAAGACAGAAGCTCACCGTATGCAAGATGGGTTTATTTTTAGCCAGTGTAATCATTCCCAGCCAGTGACCAAGGTTCTTTAACAAGGAACGGTCTGAGAAGTTGGCTGCAGCTTTATCTGATGTCAGTAGCACCTAGTGAAAAAAAAGCAACTCAACCAACAACTGGAAGATAATCAGACTCAAACCCAAATCCCAACAGCTGATCTGACTTGAGACAGAGTTTTAGAACATTAAGTTCTGAGCTTCGGTCACATTACAGAGATACTCAAGAGAGCCTTCAAAGCAGCACCCCATAAGTCTGCCCTGTAATGATTTCAAAAATCCTTTCTTTCAAAGAGGATCAAAAAGAGGATTACACTTTTCCAGACCTTACCATTTACTCTGTCAAGACTGTTACAACTACTCACTTCGTGAAGTATAACCTGTGAATGCAATGCTTCCTCTTAATGCTTCATTACAGACCTGAAAGGCCACAGTTAGCACTTCTTGGGAAAGCATTTAATTTTCATTTCAAGACTTAAATCATGTCACAAGTATCATGCTGCTAGTTCTGTTCCTTAGCTTCAGAAGAGCAGCAGCTGAACAGAGCAAGGTCAGCTATGCTCTAAAGAGCCAGGAGATTCTTTTGCACTACAGCGTAACCCATGGTAGTCAGGAAATTCCACCAACAGGTTTAAAAATAGTGCTTGCTTGATAAACTTGTTTCATCCACTCATCTATTCTGGGCTACTGCTTCTCCCTCCTCCTCGCTGTCACATTATCCCGGACCTCTAGTAAATTTTCATTGTTACACCTTCACTTTCTAAAACCTTCCCTTTTCCCTTTTATTTTTCTTTGACCAAAACAGCAGAGTGTGGTTTCTTGTCTTTATACTTTCTCAGCACAAAAGAAAGATCATAAACAATTCTCCCTTAGGTTATAATTTGCAAGCCTCACAGAAATTTAGAGCCCACCTACATAAGTGAATTTAAATGCAGATTTGCCCTTTCATTATACAATCTGAATTAAGTCTTTGGTACATTCCTGACTGAAAACAGAAGAATCCTAGTATTCACAAAGGTAACCTGTTAGCTGAATTATAATCTAGCAAGTAGGTTTTTGAATGATATTCCATATTTGAAGATCAGCAACACAGTAAAACATCCTGAGAACATCACACTCCTAAATCTTTAAACTTGCACTACTCACCTTGATATTTCTGTAGGTTTCATTCAGAACCATTTTATTAAACTCTGGATTCTTAAGTGTGTCAAGGAAATTTGAATATAAGCTGTGAAAGTTAGGCTCAATACTGACTCTCTTCATCACAAGATACTGTGATACCCAAGGCATGAACTCTTCTTTCACTGTTTCCTTCAACTCTTCAACCTGTCTCCACACCAAAGAAAAAGCACACCACAGAATATATGAGAAGACCAAAAACTTCTGAGGTCAGCTCTGACAGTCATGGTCAGTCAATTGCTTTTAACACTAAAGTTGTTGGGGTTTTGGGGGATTTTTTGTGGTTTTTGGTTGGTTGGGGGATTTTTGTTGGTGGTTTTTTTTTGTGTTGTTTTTTTTTTTTCTTTTTAGAAGAAAGAAGTGTGCTAGCTAAAAGTTTTGAAACCAGTGTCTCATTATCCAAAGATCTGGTCAACCAGTAAGGACTTAATCATAAAAATCAGCAAAGCATAATAGTTTACCTCTCACCCACTTATCTTTTTTACCAGTTAAGTGCAAAAAAAGTCAGCATCTTACTTTAAAGCCATCTGTCCACAAGACAGATTGCAGAGGTGGCAGCAGTACTGCAGGTTTCTACTAGTTAAGAAGAAGTCCCTGAATTTCAGCTTAAAATACAAGAGTCCAACAACTTAACTTTGCAATATTAAATGGTACCCAGCCTATTTATAATGTGAATGTTTATTCGAACTTGCACTAGTGTTTTTCAGAAACTTGCATTAGTGTTTTTCAGTTTTTTCAAATGATAAAGACTATCCAACAATTACTCTGGGAATCTACTAGAAGTGCATTACTGATATATAATACTTTAGTACAAAGGATCTGGCTATACAGAACCAAGGAAATTTGTAGGAAAAAAAGATTAAGAATACCTATATTTTATCCATCTCTCCTTTCCCGGAAAAATTACGTCTCCATCAAGCAGAAGGTGCTGGAAACTATTATTTCTTTACAGAGTGCTCCCTTCTAATCTTTTGCAAGTTGGAATTTTTGTAGTAACATCATCACCCACCACTTTAGAATGGATTTCCAGAAATGTATAAAAGAATAGTTTTACTAGCGTTCTTCCATACTTGCCTTCTGTGTCATATTTGACTGAGACAGATTATTGAAGATGAAAGCAATTTTTTCCTGGACATTCTCTGGAGGTTCCACAATTCTCTCAGTTTGATCAGTGGCTACTAACAGTGTATCAATGTTGGTAGTATTAATGGAAGGCTGCAGGGAGAACAAGAAATTAAGAACAGATAATACCCAGAGGCAACATCAAAAGAAACTTTTGTTCTTCTGTCAAGTGAAAAAAAGAATTGAGCTTTGTCAGGTGGCATCTACTGTCTCAGATTCATTTTCAGCAGCACTCTAATGGAGCCAAGAATTTTTTTACTCTACGAACGATGATCAATACTGAGCAGAAGAATGCTGCTGTATAGAAAACTTACAGCATTTACATTCATATACAATAGGTGCCACTGCAATGTCACCCATTAGGCTAATAGCTTGCATGCACTGTCAGCCTGGAGAAAAATTATAGTACGATAGTGAGCAATACTTAATACAACAGTGAGCCTCCAGGACCACTTTAGTGCTGAATCAGGAAGGAGAACTCCCAGAGGTTCATTTAAGAGCAAGCATGCCATGTAAGTCAACAGAATGTGACCCATGTCCCTAGAGCTGCAGGTCTAAACCCAACAGCTTCAGCATGTGGTACACTGCAATTAAGGGGAAAGGAGATAGAGTTTTAAACATCAGTCATGACTTGGGAGTTTAAAATTGGGCAACACAGATACCTCAAAATAACAATTATCTATATGACAATCATGTGTGAAAGACTGATAGCTACATATGAACCGTCCCCCAAAAGTTGTTCACAACTTTTGCCTCTTGAGAACTTCTTTTAAGAGACCTATACATACACAGTACCAGGAAGAAAGCCAGACTTCACTTTACAGTGCAACAGCTCTACGCCTCCTCAGTGTACATATGGGACCAAGTGTGCCCCAACACCTTCTGTGTAATAGCCAATACTATCAGTCTGCCAACCCTGTAATAACTGACTAGTGTTCAGAGGTTTGTCTGCATAAGTGACTAAAAATCTGAAAAGCCTCATGCAGTTAGAACTGCTAGGTCAAAAGTGATTTAGTGTGCACTAAGTGTTCTCAAGCCCCAAGCAGAATAACAGCTGCCAACTATTTCAAGAATCCTACTGCAAGTCATTAACAGAAACAATGGTTCTGTAATTGTCTTGATAATTAAAGCCTCAAACACAATTTCTATGTGACATCACAGTAATTCTATACCTTCATGATCAAAAAATGCCTTCTCTGCAAAAATGCTGATCATGCCGAAAAGGTTATATGCTTCAGACATAAAATACTGCACGCAGTTTGAAAACTTGTACTACAGAAATTAAATCAGATTTTGTCTCCATGTACTCAACACAGATCAGAAACTTAACTCCTTTGCTTCTCCAGTAAGGGCACTGGAGTGACAGAATGCTTACCGGTACGTCTTTCTTGAAGCTGACTCCAGTGGGCCGGGTGATTGTAATGGTTTTTGCAACAGTGGTGGTGGTTGAGGTGGTTACTATAGTGCTGACTTGGCCAGCAAGAGGAGCTTTTGCTGGAACTTGGGCCTGGGCCTGAGCCTGGGCAAGTGCAATACTTCCAGGAGTGGTGATTGAACCCTGCATCTTCACAGGAGGATCTCTGGATTGCTGTCCATATTCTATGTACTACAATAGGGTAAACAAGTACGTAAGTTCTCAGCGCGTAGATACGTTGTTGCCTGTGTTTTAGCATGAGCAACATAAGTTTGCCAACAATCTTTAAAACACTTGACACTAGTGCCATTAAGGGAATGATATAACTGAACACCGTTAAAAAGCACATCTTGTCACTATTTACTTTCTTACTGGAGAATAGCCTCAAACTCTACCTCTGACCTCAACAGGTTGATGCCAAGTGTCAAGAGACTCTACATCCTTAAAACTTTAGTGCACTACCCTGAAACCCCCATCCCTGCAGGCCAGGGATAGCAGACCAAAAGAGGGGAAGAGCATAAGAGAAATGTGTATCAAGAAACTTGCTTCAAAGCGGTAAGAAGTCTTCCCTAAGGACTCCTACAGCTACACAGAAATGGTCAAGTCTGAAGTTCACAGTGAGTATGCAAAATCAGTTCTCAAGTCTCCAACTATGTTTTTACTTCCTCTAAAGTAGCTCCACAGTAGAAAATAAGCCTCTTCCCCATTGCAATACATTTACCCAGATATTTCTAACATCAGACTTGTCATTTAAGGGATACAGTCTGAAATCTGTTAGTGAAACACACTGCTATTGGACTTCGCAGCTTTGGGTAAATAGCCTCTCTACCTTAATGTTAGAGCTGAACATTTTTCCTTATTTAGATTATGCTCTCAAGCTTTGCCACTGGAATTAGCTCTTCTGTATTTGTACCAGTGAAAGCACCTTTGAGGCAGACACTATATCACCAACACTGCTTTTACTCCTTGGATTACAGGGTATTTTCATTACTCTGATCAGACTTCAGGAATGAAATCATCATCTTTATCTGGATTACTTTAGCAGGTCTGAGTATGAAACTGTATAAACCCAGCTGAATGTCCCCTCTTCCAGAAAAACCACCAAATCCATAAGGGACTGGAACATGAATCCACTGAAAGCCTTTAAAACCTTTGGGCATGGCCCATGTGCACTGGTCAATCCTGCAGTTATATTCAGGCAGTTAATTCAACAGAATCATCCCAAACAGTTTTATGGAAACAGAAGAGATAACCACTGTCACCTGCCCACACCATCCCGTGGCAAAATTTTTAAGAAAAGATATTTGATTCTGTGGATGTACACTATCTGAAATTATGACAGCTCAGACTATTTTTCCAAAGGAAAACAGGAATTTGCTCAAAAGAATTTAAAACCATAGAAAGCTAGTGTGCTAATACAAACACACTCACCTCCTGTAAATGATGTGGGAACTGTATAAAGTGACTAATAGAAGCCAAGTGCTGACAATACTGGGGATAGTCCTTCAATCTATCAGACAAAATACACATTAGTCAGCAACATAAGCCCAGATCAAAACCAGTGTAACAGACACACACAAATTAACACTAGTATCATTCCCATACTGCACCACAGAATTATTTCTGGACTGCTTATAGCAGCTGTACTATAAACAGAGCATTCTCCACAAAGTACTTTTTGTTGCAAAACCCATTTGAAAGGATTTAACAGCAAAACACAAGATTTATTCACAGCAACTCATCTTATCCTATATCTCACTACTACTAAGCACACAATTACATTTATATATGCAATGCCTGCAATAAGATTATTAGATAGGTAATTTGTAGTCAGGGCATTTTAAACAGCAAACCAAAGTGCCCCCAACACAGAAGCTTCACCCATGCAAACAAATTACAGTTCTATTGATGAATGCTAGACACTGCTACTACTCATTGAGAGTCAAATCTTTAGGTCTTGCTTAAAATGGTTCTTAATAAGAGGAAGATGGTGGCTAAGCCTCAAGTATGTCAGCCTTAAGTGCCTTTATTCATTCTGTTCAGCTAACTCCACCAAACAATATCCAACCATGAATGCTGCAAGTAACAGCTTTTATTACAGATTAAATACTGCAGGGTGGATAAACTATAAAAGGAGAATAAGGAGAGAAGATAATATGCTCCTTACTTCTGAGTCCACACTCCAAATCCACACATTTCTAGTTATTAAATAATTACAGGAAGCTTTCTAATATTTTTCAAGTTCAAGTATCTTCTTCCAGAATGGAGATTTTCCCCATGGGTGTACAATCCTGACTACTCTGGCAGCCTGCCTTGAAATTTTCCCCTCTCTGCAATCCATTAAAAGCTTTGAGAAAGGTGTTGGGTTTTTTTTCTTTTGAGATACACAGACATCTCAAGTATGGCAAAAAGCAAACCCAAAGTCCTAGAGCTTAGCTCCTAGCCAGTCTTTCACTAATGAACACTGCAAATAGCACTCCCTTATAATGCACCTGTGAAGAGTAATTACATTCACTCTAACAAGCTGACAATTTCATCTAACTCAACATTTCACAGAACTGTTTTCATAAACAGAGTCCAGCATCTCGGTTTGTCCCACCTTTTTAGAGGTAGGGCATTAAACATTTTGATTTTTTTTAAAAGTTACCCCAGAGTAAGTTCAAGGTTAACAAGACATTACATGTACTGTCACAAGTATTACCAAAACCCACACTCACCTATTTTTAAATCTATCTAGTGCAGCAATACCAAAATAGTACATTTTGGATGCAAAAGGCTTTCGTAAGGCTTCAAGAACATAGCGCAGGGCCAGGCCCAATGCCATATAAGTAACCAGTCCTTTCTCTATTATCCCACCAAAGAGGCAGGCTGTTATGTGCAGCTCTTTATCTGGGTACTGGGGAAAGAAACGGTATTCCTCAAACAAGTTCCTCAGCATACAGTTAAACACTTCTCGTTCCCGTTTAATATTGGAATCCTTAAACCTCTGCAGCATTTCCAAGACCTGCAAAGAAATTGGAAATTGTTACCAAGAGATTTGCTTTACTTCAGCCCTCTGCATCTTCAGGTTTCAAGACTGCTCACAACTATTAAATTGCAGTACCACAAGCTATACTATAGAGTACCTAGTTCAAGAAAACTTTATTTTAACCAGTAGACACTACATCACTACAACAAGCTTCCTCCTCAGACTTTAGTTTGTTCCCCTTTCTTCTAAGTAAATGTCTTCACATAAGATTGTCTGACTGCCCACTCCACTGCTTCAAAATTAGAAAAATGAAAATTAATGTTCAGTGTCTTCCATAATTTATAAACCACACAAATAAATTAAAGTAAATTTTAAGTACTTCAAAGAGCCAGTACATCAGACTGATAATTACTCTCATAGAGACTAACCAAAATAATTCTCAAAGCTCAGGAGGCAGAACTCAGGACACCTTTATATTTGGATGCTGTAACCATTTTTAGATACTTTAAAAACAAATATATTCAAGTATAGTTTATACAGACTGTTTAAAGGCATGCTTTAGCACTTATTTTGAACACATAAGCTTCTACTCCACACTGAACTTATCTCACTTAGCATCATTTTAGGAGTGTTAATTAGACATCTGAAGTCTTCAGTCTGCAGAAGTCAAAGGTGAATGTAATGATGGACCACAAGCTTACTGTGAAAGCACGCTGTCTTAGAAATAGCAAGCAGAAGAGCAATGCTGCCAGCATCTACTAGCCCTTTATTATTTTTCACTGAAACTAATACATGAAGAAATAATTACTATGAACTTCATAGCAAGTCTCTAGACAAGTCATGCAACTGCTACAGAAGGGAACTCACCTCATCTACAGACATGGTGGGATGTGGTGGATGGTTGTAAATACGCTGGAAGTAGCTGTTTGCCTCATCATCTATTTCTTTGCTAAAGTGCTGATTAGCCTCTGGCCACACCTGAGATAAGTCAGCTGTTAAAAAAGGGACAGGTATCATGCTCAGAACAACTCCAGCAACCAGTATTTCATCTAGTCCTTTTCAACTCTTCCACCAACCTACACAGAACCTGCTAGTGCTCGAGAAGCAGGATATCTAACCTTTCCAGTAGACAGGAATTATTTAAAAATCTGTTTTGTTATATTTATGCAAAAGAACTGAATTCTAAAGATAGAATTAACCTCATACTGTTGTAGTCCTAGAACCCACTGCATCCCAAGCTAACGTCAACTGACATCTAAACTAAATGAAAGCAAAACAGACTAGAATAAAGCATGCTACACAACACTAACATGCAGACAAGCTTTCACACAAACTTTCAGGCCAGCCAGTGAGCTTCAGGCAAATTTATACTGAATGTTCAAGACCAAAAATATAAACCAGTGGTCACTACAGCCACCTCTACTGTACATCTCTAGAGACTGGCAACTTAGCTTTTATGGAAGAGCTATCAAAGGAGTTGTATGTAAAAACAGTAACATGGAAAGTTCAGCATATGGCAGTGCTTCCTAAAGGCAACATTGCTTAAACATTTCTTTGTGAGCATACTTCAGAGTCATGAGTGAAGGATAATGGTTCAGTGTTAGGAACCAAATTATTCCTTCCAAAAACCATCTTCCCATCAACTTGTTAGTCTTATATGTATCCAATGTTGCAGTCTAATTTACTGCTTCACCTGTCAAGTTCTCCTCTGCAACAGGACCTTACCCAGGTAGCTTTGTTTAACCTTGTTACAGACAAAACAAAACCCACCCTCTCAGATGCATACAATTCTCTACAAAGAGCAGGACAACATTTTTTTTTAAAAACACAGCACAAAAAAAAAAAAAGAGCACAAACACACTGTTCATGCAGATCTGTAACATGTTGTATTTTTATGCTAACAGGTTGTTTTAATCCACCCCTCCCCAGCCACCGGGCAAGCTTTTAGTATACAAGTTTAAGAGCACCTTCTCCAGACTAATAGCATAATACAAGAGCCACATTTCTAACATTTACCACCTACAGATCCAAGCTTCCCCTGAAGGAAATGGAGATTAACTGCAGACCACAGTCACACTTCACAGCCACAGACAACACTACCACTTACAAGGTTTCATCTTACTCTGCTGGAATGTAGGCTGGTTCAGTCCAGATGTGCTCAGCTTCCTTTGCACGAATGGGTCATTGTTCACCGCAGGAAGGCCCAGGGCTCCAGTTCCTATGCCAGTCAGACTACCCGTAGTAAGACCACCTACTGAAAAGTAAACCTGTAGTAAGACCACATACCACTGAAAAGCAAACAACCGGTGCACTTTTCACAGTATGCGCCTACTCCCAGCACCTGCCACTTCCAAGAAGTCAGAGCTATGTAGCCTCATAACTGTCTAATATCAAGCAGTTTTATCTCAAGCAGCTCTTTATCTGTCCCAACTTACAGTAACGCTGCTAAAATCTGTCAAAGCACTCATCCTCTTGACAAACATTTTACCTACTGCAGTTGCAACATTCTGAAGTGCTGTTTCAGCAATGACCTAGGAGCAAGGAGTGTGTAACTCCCTCCCACATGACACACAGCTGTTTGTTCAGTTTTTCTGACCAGGGCAATGACAGTGCCTTAGCTCTGTTATGTCAAAAATACAAACCACTCCGCCCGGATAGCAGTACCTGGAAGCTGTGAAGAGAGTCCTCCGATCCCACTGAAACCTGTTGTCTGGTTTTGGGTGGAAAGAGGGGGGAATGCCTTTGCTGGTGACTGAGGAGTACTGAATGCAGAGCCCAAGTTTGGAGGGAAGCCTTGCATGCTCTGGGTGTGAGGAGCAGCTGAGCCACCTAAACTAAGAGATGCCATTCCTGCAAGCGAATCGATCTGAATGAAGAAAGGAACATTATACACAGATATCAATAAACTGCAATCAGGCTGATTTTTGGCAGGTTTGACAGCTACATATATCATAACATTCCCGAGAAGAGCTTTTCCGCATGGTTACTTTAAATTCTGAAGTCATCCAGATAACCCCAAAAGATAAGTTTGTCTACAGAATGCAATTTCACTTTCTCCTACAATCCCATAAAATCCTGTTCTATCAGAGGTTTTACAGAAAGGTGGGTTGTTCCATAGTCTCTAGTTAAGTGTAACACAACAGTAAATGCTTATAAGCAGCAGCACATAGATTTTTATACTAGTTTATGCTCTGCAGTCTGCAACTTACATCTCACCTCAAAGCTCACAAAAGCTATTCCATATCAAGCTTAGAGTATTTTTGACTGTCTGAAGGATCTCACTCTGCCCACTTTTCACAGCTAAATACCTGAATGCAGTCTTCAATAAAAAGCATTAAGACCTAGGTGATGAGTAGGAGGGAAGGCACAGTAACAGCTGACAAAGCACTAAGTTAAGAGCTCCTGACTAGGAACAGCAGAAAAGTTATCTACCCAAGAGACAGCACAACTGCAGACTAACATCTGCTGCTCTATTTGTTCACATCAGTTATTTGCAGCAGGTTGCCAAGATACTTGGTACATCTGATGAGCAACTTCAATAAAGCAACAATTTACAAGGAAACTGCTCTCTGTATTTAGTTTACATAATCTACTGATGCTTCAGACATTCTTAAATGCTGAATTGCCACTATTTCATGTGAAAAACTTGTCACCACTTTAAAATCTGCCATTGAATGTAATTGCTAGAAGCAAAACCTGTCTGTAATGTGTTGCTCCCAGAGGAGAAAGGGATGATGAGTGGCAGGGAGTAACTTAAATGTACCTTGTTTTTAAAAGAGCAGTTCAGTTGAGAGCTGAAGAGCCCCAGTTATAACAAGTCCTTATGCTCTAGCACTGTTGCTTGGCCCGTGAAGCTACAAACAAGACACATCAGGTTCAAAGGCAGTGCTTAATTCTCAAGAGTCTTAGTAAATTTTAGCACTTTAAAAGAAACCCTCAATTATTTTAAATAAACCAAATCTCTATCCCTCTTCAGTGCTCCCATCCTGTTATACTTCCATTACTTCTTACAGACATTTGTGAAGTGAAAAACAGTTCTGAACTACAGCCCTCAGGCATTATTCTGTAGTTACAACCAAATTATCTAGACATGCAAGCATAAAACTAAGGGAGCCAGATGATGTTTTACTTAGTCCTGCTGGAAGAGCTCACAGTGCACCAGAACTAATGTTAAATCAACACCGCCTTCTAAGAATACAGCACGTTGTTTGTCTACCTGTACAGGAGAGATGGCATCCAAGCTGCTAGCACTGGGTGGGCGTCCTTTCGGCATGACTCCAGGTGGAGGCTGTCTAGCCTTGTTCATGACATTACTGCAGTTAGCTACCATGGTGAGGATCGTCTCTGACAGCTCCTGAGAAACACTCCTAGAACAAAGTAGGGTAGTGAGTCATGTAACAATCATGAAATTAAGGCCCCTAACTTATTTGTCTTTCCTACAGAAATGGGGCCACATTTCACAAATATAAGTTGCAAAACAACTCCAGCAGAAGCTACATTTGTTATTTGCAAAACCTGCACTATGGAGCATGTCCCAAGAAAAACAGCTATACTTAAACAGAAAATTTTCAACTGTAGTTCTAAAAGTTAACCTCCAATAGAATATTTCAGTAATTCAAATACTGCTTTACAGTTACCCCACCAAGTAACAACTTCCAGAAAGCTGCGATATCTACCCACATGGCTCCAGCAGTCTGTGGGAAGAGCATACTATCTACAAGTGTCTTTGTCTGTTGTTCACATTATGGACTACACACAACTCAGCCTCATGAATTAAAACACACAATAACCGATGCTATGGTCCCTTGTTCAAATGCACTTCAAGGCTCCTTCCTGTCCCCAGACTTCACCAGTCATGATTATTCCCATTCTGAATCTTGTAACACACAAGGTGTCTCCAGAAGAGGAGATAAAACATGATTAAAGCTTGGGCTACACATTTGGAGCACAAAAAAGGCTGAGAGGTAAGTACCACCATACCACCACGTGCTTCATTAAAATTCATCTGTCTATAAACTGAAAGACATGCTTCATGCACCAACATTAAACCAAAACAGACAGAAACCCTAACTATTCAAGGAAATTATAATCAAAAGCTAACAGAAAACTCAAATTTAGGTATGAGGCACTGCACAAGCAAGAGCAGTCAGTACCTCTTTCCAAAGTATTTCATGTCTGACTGCCAGGTTCCCAAACTGAAAGGAAAGCCAGCTCTGCTGCTGACATACCTAGCCACAAACATACTAACACAACACTAACATTTTCCTTTTGGAAAATACAGCCAATTATTTACAGCTTTCCTAAACTTTAGTTCTACCATTTTGGTGGGGACAGCTGAAGCAGCAGATTCCTTCCTGTAATGGGGCAACTATACTAACACAGCTTTGCTGCTTTGTTAACTTTGGAGATTCCTCATTTTAACTCAGTTTTCACAAGCTTTTACTGCACAGCTGTTGGGACAAGGGGAAAAAGAAAGATGAACCATCCCGATGGTTAAGGCAGGAAAACAAAGTGCAGATCAGTCTCCAGCTTTGGCAAGTATCCCATTACAGGCTACACAGAGTTAAGGGCTTCCAGTTGCTCTCCAAAACCAGTGATCTACTATACAGTGTGGGTAGAAGCTCACCCAAGACCAACAGGGGAACCTGGGGAGACATCGTGGGTCAGCAGATTTCCATATGGCACAAACATTTGATCAGCCAAGCCAATTATTCCTTTAGATGCTTTAACATCTCAACAAGGCATAGTGTCAAAGACTTTAAAAGCAAGGGGCTTAGGAGGTTTGTATCAAAAAGTGATCAGAAACCTACCTTCAAAAAAAACCCCAAAGGGATTTCTGTTTTGAGAAAGTGCAACCAGACCTGAAAACAGAGCTCTGAGCATGGCACACAGATTCAGTATCTACAATATGTATTTGTCAACTCGCCAATGCCACAGTCTCAGAAATCTCAACATTTCAAAGTACATTTGACCAATTAACAGGCAGCACACTTTGATTTCTGATGTGGGAGGCATTCCAAGATCTCACAGCACTGCAAGGGAATGGGACAGGGAACTGAAGAGACGAGTTCACACATGGTTACTGCCGTCAATCTTTTGCCCTCTGCTTTTTTTGTAGCTGTTAAATTTTGAGTCTTCATGCTTAAATACTATAGCATGCTTTAGTAAAATAAATTCCAATCTGCTGTAGACAGATAACATAGCAGGCCACAATAAAGACAAAAAAACAGGCTTACAATCCTTTAGTTTGATACTTATGGTGACCAGTTAGGCCATTCCTGCTTTGGAATGAACCACTAACATTGTCTTCCCATCTAGACAGACTGAAGGTTAACTATCATGTCAAAAGGCAGACTAGCATAACAAGATGCAACCACCACAGTACTTTTAGAGAGCCCAAAGCTGCAGGTTTTCACAAAAAAACCCCGCATTTGAGACAAATAATATGAAGAGATAAGTAGGTGGGCATGACTTGATAGCTAGACCTTAAAGAAGGTGTTCCTATTTCCAAGTTCTATGTAAAAACATATTCAGGCATCTAACCTTATCAGTGCTATTCCCAGAAGAGAACGAAGAGAAAACTGCAGGAAGGAGAGCTTTGAAACACAAATAAGGATGAGAGTCAGGGGCCACAGTCAGCCAGCTTTAGAGGAACAAAACTGGCAGCTTAAAGGAAGCTCCAGCTTGCTGGAATAACAAGTTCACATCTCTTTGTTGTCTCCCCCCCATTTTTACAAAGCAAGGAAAGGCCTTTTCATTCTCCTAGGCACAGGTAGCCAGAAGCCTGTTCCCTCCTTGAGGCAGAGACTGACAAGGAATGACCATTTCCAATGTTGACACACTCTGGACACAGCTGCATGGAGGAGGCACTGCTGCCACTCTCAACTCACTGCAGCTCCTTCAGAGGACGACTTCTCATAAGCAACTTGTCATAAGCAACTTGTAACCAAATCACATGCTTGCTCAGCCTGTGGTTCCTGCAGCCACCCTGACTTCATTTTAAAAACACTCAGAAATAAAAGGACCACTCAGTTCCTTTTGAAGCCATGATGCCACAACTGCAGTGCTCACTAGTGCTAAACATGTTGCACCAAAAATAAAGAGTCTCAGAACACACACAGAGTCCTGGGGGCTAAGAAAAGTATCTCCCTGGACACAAAACAGGACACAAAATAACTACAGCCTAACTAAAGAGCAGATTCCTAAATTAGGAGGGAGCAGACTTCAGCTACTGAAATGGAACTACCCTCTCAGACAAATTTAATATTTACTGCGATTTTAATCTTCTAGTCTTCACAAAGCCTGCTTCCATTTGTGACAAACCTAAGCTAATCAAAGCAATTGCTTCATGAAAGAAATCCAAGCATTTTCTTCTTAAAGCTCAAAGAGAATACCTAATGGAAATTGACTGCAAGTAGGTCACATTCTTGCATGAAAGGGAATACAAGTATCTATAAAAAGAAACCAAAAGCGAGAGAATTGTGCCAGTAGAGAACTAGTGACTTTTGGAATTAATTGAATAAATAAAACTTAGTAATACAATAAGATTCAGAACACAGTGACATTAGATGCAAGTCCAGCCTACAGCTAGCTATTAAACCTCTAAAATCTGGACAAGATAGGATGCAAAATAATGAATGTAAGTTAATTTGTGAACTATAGTCTCAGAGGATGCTTTTTTGAGTTGAAAAATAACAGCCATCTCTTCAGTCCAAGAGGTGTGCTAGATCATTGTATTTCAGAAACAGTATTTCAGCAGCATTGAAGTTTAATTGTACAGGTCCCAGTAGAAATCAGGAGAATCCTTTTACCTAAAAATCTTACAGGTACCTCAAATTCCCTTCCAGTTCAAATACCCACTGTGACAATTTTGTGTTGATACACATTTCCTAGCATCTACATGAGAGCTATGAATCATCCTGGATACCTTTAAAGATGTTTCTTATATCTTTCAGGACAACACTGGCTAAGCCAAAGGACACATATAAGCCTTAGATCAGGTAACACACACTTGGACATGCCAGCCTCTTTTGATGTCAAAATCTGACACCAGCTTTCAGTCTCTGGCTCATATGTCACACTAGGCTATGCCTAGTTATCTACAAAATACTGCTGCAGTTAAAACGCCTCCTTTATCTGACAGCATTAAGAAATGACGCCACAAATATTTTACAATATTCAGTCATTCTTACTAAATGTGAATACACTATTTAAAAGCTAATTTGTCCCATTTCCATTAGCCTTTTTGTAGTCTACGTTCCCCTCTAGCAGGTAAAACATCTCTCTAGGACCCACATTTTTTTCCTTCTGGACTTTTAGCTAAACAATCTGATCCTCATGAGATCTTGGATATTTTCCATCCTTTGACTACTCCAAGATTGTCTCAAATGAAGACAGAAGAAGTTACAGAAGAAGTTTCAGTCTCAATGACATTACAATTACCACTTACCACTTTTCTCCTACCCATAACTGCATTAGCCCTTTCTGCTAGGGCAGTAACCACACTGAGGCATTTGCTTAATGCAGTAACAAAATCCTTTATACAGTCACTGTTTTCCAAGATGCTGTCCCATTCTGTAGCTGTGGCCCGTATTCCTTTTTGTCCCCATTATAGCCCTGTATCAAGTCATTAACAACCCAGGATATGACTAATCAGTCATCCCCCAGTTACCAAGATCATTTCACCTGTTTGATTATAAAGACAAGAACACGCTTTCAAGCTCCTGACACCTAACCTACAACAGAAGTTTCAGTGCAAAAATACACATACTCTTGCATCTATCCCTGCAAGCTTATGCACTCATTAACCCCATTCTCCACAGAAAATTCCAAACCAGCTGTGACCACAGGCCAAACAAGTTGCAAACAGATTACACATTCAGTGTAAGCAGTATAATCCTTACCCAGCACAAGCTTGCAGACATGCCAACATAGTCGCCAAGGTTTCTGGAGGAAGCTGAGCACTTTTGGGCTGATCTTTTTCTGGAGCAAGGCCACCCAGGATAGATGGACATCTTCTCTTTAAGAAAGTCATACAGGCCTGGATGAAGGGCTCCTGAGGAAAAAAAGTTATTTTAATCTCTCAAACTGTATCCAAGCCACTATTT
This sequence comes from Athene cunicularia, assembly GCF_003259725.1. NCBI lineage: Eukaryota > Metazoa > Chordata > Aves > Strigiformes > Strigidae > Athene > Athene cunicularia. The sequence continues at coordinate 18,850,992 of NW_020799113.1, read as the reverse complement.
CAAACTTGGCAATTGCACTGTGGAAAGAATTGCACTAAGCTATTACAGTTCAGTGAAAACGTTGAACTCTGAGACCATGGACACTTTCCACAACTTTAAAGCTACTGATAAAATTGTTAAAGTGACTTAAGTTAGTCACTGATAGAGTGCAGAAATAAAAAGAAAAATCCTGCTTTACCCCGTGCTCCCGAATTTTATCTGTGAGCCATTTGTCAAGTTTGAGGTATTCCCGTCGAGAGGCAAGTGCAGCAAGGTCAATAACAAAGGCAAATGGAGTACCATTTAGCAGCATTGACAAGGCCTAAAGAAAAAAAAAAAACAGAAGACTACTAGTGAAGACACAAGGATACCCTTCCTCCTTTCTTTTCTAATCCCCATATACTTTTTAGTAAAGAAATCTTTCTATCACATGCTGCTATGCTTTCTTTGTCAATAAAAGATTGGTACTATCAGTTTCACTCACTTATAGCTTGCTCATGAGACAAATAAGCAAGAGCTCTCCTTTGAAATCATGACCCTACCTTCTTTGAAGCAACCTTGTGCTGACAGTTTTAAATTCCTCTATATGAAAATCCACCAGCAAGTAGCTGAGAGCTACCAAGTTGATACTGCAGCAAAATTAATTAGAAGAGCCTACAATCTCCCTGCAAACAGACCTCAATCCCTTCAGAGCCACTTTGAATATATCTGCTCAGTGTTCATCTTTGAACACAGTAACTGCTACAACAAATTGACTTCAAGCAACAGTTGGTGCTTTGAGACACCCAATCATTTTGCACCTAACTTTATGAAGCAATGAAGGCCTCAAAGAAGTCAAGCCACAACTTCCAGTCTTTCATGAATATGTAAACAACTGAAAAGTAGTACTATTCTTAAGAAATCCCTGTTCCATTAAGGTTAGCAGTGGCACCTTCACACAAATACCTGAAGGGTATTTTCTACTTTCCCATTTCAATGGTATTCAAGGTTAAAACACTCCAAGCTCTTCCTGGATTTACAGTACGTTCACATAGCAAGCAGTTCTATTATACTGCTTCCCAAGCTACTTGTCAGCTAAGTCATGATAACCAGCTCTACTGCAAACAAATAAAACACCTTGGGTTTATAACTGGACAAGCTAGAAAGCATCTGCAGTCAGATATCACAACTCAGCTGAAAAGTACTTAAAGTCACATGAACATAGGCTGGGTTTTTTGGGTTTTTTTAAGATGAGGTACAGCAGCAACAAACAAATTCAGACATGCTTAAACAAAGTAAACCTTACTAAATCAGTCACATCTAAATTAAGCTTAGCATTTAAAAGATCAGCAAGTCTGCATAAGACACCAGACAGAAAATAACGATAGTGTTTTGCAAAACTCACCTTCAAGTCTTGCGCCACATCAAGAATACGTGACAATTTTGCCTGGTCATACTGTTCCCCTCTCATGTACCATTCTGCCATTGCATGCATGATAAGCTGACGAATCGAAGGAGACTGACCCTAAGGAGAGTTAAATTAGGATTGTACTTCATGCCTCTAGGAAAAGGAGCAACTGTGTGAAGAAGTTAAGTAGGATATTTAACTCTAAACCTTAACAAGCAAACATATTTACTCCTCAGCTTCAGAGCTGGGCTCTTTTTGTGCAATAATAAACTATCCAGGAGCTACAACTAAAAGATGTAGAATGACTACAGATGGTAAACTATGTACATTTCCATTTCTTTCCTACTATTGTGCAGGTCTAATTCCTCTCAATTGCAGAGAAATTGCTTTTGGAATATGCAAATCATTTACAAAATGTTATGCTGGACCATGTCCTGCAGGGAGAATTGCAGTGTCACACCTTAACATAGAAAACACAGTATCTAGCTCTTTGCTCACACAGGGGCAATTTTAAACTACAACACAACTAAGATTGTGATGGAAGCATGGGGTTTGCTTAAAGGTCTCCTCCATCTGGAGAAGTGAAACACCCTCAAGTTGTGGAATGGCACCACATCACACGGCAGCCATCATTTTACACTTTATTCTGAGTCTACCCTTTTGGAAAAATTGCATATACCGTCAGTTCAAGACCTTAGGCAAAAAGCACATCACTTCTATCCAACTCATCCATTCTTCAGTTTAAAGACTTTTATCAGGAAAAATATAAAACACTCATAGCACTTTATCTAGAAAATAGTCATAATTCTGCAGTGAATGTGGACCAAGACCTCAGAGGTCAAGCTTCTTACCATTAACTCCACTTTACTTGAACAGGGCAAGATGTTTCCTAATTCCTTCCCACCCCAGAGACTTCCTCTGCCTTAAGTTTTTTCTTATGACTCCTACTTGCTTAACTACCAGTGATCAAAATGATGAAGGCCATACCAAAAGGCAAATCCACGAAAGCCTACTTGTTTGACCATTACAAGCATGGGGTTTGCATATATAGTTACCTTATCTCTACATGGAACGTCTCCTTGAAAAAGGTCAGCAGCCAGTCCTAAGCTTTCAGAAAACAACCTAGACTCTTAAGACTTATGGTGTAAGTAGTTTCTTTATACCCAGACTAGCCTCCATCTTTTATCAAGTACAATTGAGATTATTTTGGTTTAAACTTCCTCACCTCTTACTGCTTCAAGTTTCTACACTTCAAGTGTGTGAGGTTGAGAGTTTGGGGGGTGGGGGGTGTGCTGTTGAGATTTTTAGTGTTATTTCATTCTGTTTTTTAAAAATCAAACTTTGGTTAAAACTGAAAGGTTAAAAGAGTCAAACTTAACTTTGGTGTCAACTTCTCCAGGAATATTTTCTCAGTGAACACCATTTCTTTGTTCCGAATATATTTCCCCCAAGAAAATCAAATCATATTTGCTTCAATACGGGGAGGAGACAACTCGTATTACTTTGCATAAACTACTGATAATTTACCCCTTGGGTTTTAAATTACTCAGTTCATAAACCAATACAATCAGCGCTGTTATAACTGTTCAACACATTTAAGAAGCTTTCAGTTACATGAACAAATTGCAGACACTTCAGTGAAAATACTTACCTGTCCATGCCATGCATAGTGCAAAATGATAGCAGAGTTGGGATGGTTACCAAGGAAAATTGGCATGAGTGTGGAGATGAGCTCATGGCGTAAGGTATGCCAGGACGTGTTGATCTGCAATAAGGCCAATACCAACATATCTGGACAATGCTTGATAGGAAAACTGAAGAGCTGCTTAACCTGCTCATACTGTCCCACTTCTGCCAATCGTAACAGAGATTCAATCAAATCCAGGCTCTTCCTAACAAAAGAAAACAGACAGACAAGACAACCCCCAGGCAAAAGTTATGGAGTAGCTTACAGCATCTTGGATTCAAGCATTTTGTAGCAACAACTGTAAGACAATATAAAGCAATGCCCACTGCAACCAACTTGATACTGCAGCTCTAATCACACACAAAATTAAGTGTATAAGACTTCATGTAAAATAACTTTTTTTCCCTACAAGCTAATTTGAAAGCTTAAGAGCTTCTGATTCTGTTAGGGAAGAGGAAGAACTGAAAGCTGATGTTGGAAAAATTCAGCCTGAGGTGGGTCACTTGAAGAATTTAGCTTGCAACATACTTCCAGAAGTGGGATACACTTCTTTAAACTCCAAGCCCCCACCTGTGAAACCTAGTGAAGATATTCAATTTGTTTTGTCTGCTTTACAGACAAATAATCACTGTCACCTTCCTCAATTTACCCCAATTCCCCACTTTCCAATTCCTTATTTTGGGCCATACAATGGAAATAGAAGCAAATATCTTCACTGAAATCAGCTACACAGCTGTATCAAAAGAAGAGATGTAAAAGTCAGCTCAGAACGTCACACTAGTCAGCTTTTTGCAATAACTCAGCAATAGCTATGTAAATTTACTATTTAAATCCCAGGACTTCTTTCATACAAGTTTCTCTAATGCCTTCCTGGGAAAGAGAGATTTAAATTCCTATCTCCTCTATTCCCTCCTCTTAGCTCAGAGTATCTGTCAAAATACATCAACAGAAATTCTCTAGACAACCAGAAGACTCCGATAAAAGCAAGAACTGGCAGTACATTTTCAGATGTTATCGAGGTACACAGGGAGTTCTGAACATATGATAACTTTCACCAACCAAACACAGAACAAATACTAGTGGCTGATCTTTTGGGACCTACAGACAGATGCAAATAAACATGGCTGCACAAAAATAAAGCCACATTTGACCAGACAGGTAACCTTACTCTAACTCTAGGTAGGAAAACCACTTGAGAGCAGTTTACCATGTAGCAATTTCTCGATTGTCATCCTCTGGTGGTGCTTTCAGGATGTCTGTGGCAACAGTATGACAAGGGTAGTCAGCAAAACAGAAGATGTCAGGGTTTATGAGGGAATGTTGAATGAAGGAGAGCTGGAATAAAAGACATCAAAAATAGTTTAGCTATAAAGAATTTCAGGTTCTTTCCACATTTCTAAGAATGAAACAAATCAACAAAGCAGTAGAGATGAGCCAAGATTTACTATCAGTTTATTTTACATAGACTGAGCCTCACACTTCTCCCCTCCCATAATTTCTGAGAGTTAGATACAGGTGTGCTGAGGGCACTTGTTTGCACAAAGCTGTAGCTTTTGTGTGTAAGCAGGTAAAAATCTTAGAGCAGCCATGCAGCAATGGTTCTACACTCAGCTGCATTATGCATCAGAACTCTGCTAAAACCAAAGGGGTTGTCACATGTACAGCAAGTGACCATCTTCTCCCAAACAATGCAGACACTGTTCAAGTAACAGACTGTACTTCAGTAACTTACTTGAGGCCCATGCCTTACAGGCCTAGTTCTCAAGTGTGGCTTGTCTAAAAATTCACATTACCAATCCACATTTGCCATTCAAGAAATTCAGGAACTTCCCAAGTGTTGTACAGATACAGCAGAAACATTGGTAACCCTACCTGGCCCTCTGCATGCTTCCAAGGTCTGTATATGGCATTAACTGGAAAAACTTCCATGCCCAGCCCTCTCTGGATGCCAAACACTACAATATGCAGGCCCTTGCTGTCACGAATCTGAAATCCTGGATGGTCCAATTCATAGGTTACTACTTTGAAGTCCAGACTAGGATTCTGCAACCAGAAAAACAAAGACAGTCAGCCTTGAACATTACTATCTTCACTACAGTCTTGTAAGAACCCCTCTTCATCAGTATTTTATCCAGCTTAACATCCACCCAACTTCTACTTGAAAGCAAAGTTGTTGATTTAAAAAGAACAGGAATTAATATAGTTGCAAGAATTTGATGCAAGTTAATGTTTGAAACTAGCAGGTGAGACTGCACTTCCCTCAGCACGACAGGCAGTAGCTGCCTATCCCTCCAAATATTTCATTAACAAGTCTTCAAAACAAAAAACAAACCCCAAACCAAACCCAAACATATAGCTCCTTTCCTAACATGCTAGCTCATTCCTTTTGTAGACTTCCACACACCCTCCAATAAAAGGCAGAAGGGTCTAACATGCTGGCAAGCAGAACTTGCTTTTGCTTTTGAAGAATGTACACTGCAAGTGCTTGAAGAGCACCTTTTAGATTTTCAGCAACAGCAAGAAACCATAAGGATGAGGGAGCATGGAGGGAACTATGGCCATTGTGAAACACATACAGCTCATTTCAAAGATAGGCAAGCACCAAAGACAAAGCTAGTTTTATATGTTCCAAGGTTTATAAAATCAAAACTGTAACTCCTGCATAGATTAGAGTGTACAGAAAAAAAAAATTACATAACGTAAGGCAGACAAAGGAAATGGTACTCAAGTTTCACTGAATTAATTACAAAAATTGCTGCTTGAAGTGGTGGAAAAACTTTCCTCTTTCTGAAGCGTTATCATACACAAAAAGCATTTAGTTTTGGAATTAATAGCTACAAAAATATTCTGTATCATTTTCACCATTAATGCCTACAGTGAGAAGCTTTTCAAAACAAGGTACCTGATGCACAACAGTTTCCACTGTCAGAAATAACTTCAAACACAAAAACCCTCAGAGAACACATACTGGAGTATGTGGGAGCAGTTTGGAACAAATGTCAAGTTGCACACAAGTCAACCATTCAGGCATTTTTTATTTCCCACAACTCCTCAAAATATTTTTTTCATAAGGAAAACCAACACCAATCATTTAAGTACAGCAGCACAATTACATTAATGAGGTTCAAAGCCACTCAGGCTGCTAGGAGCCTAAAAAGCTTTATATTCACACTGAGACATGCCCTTCTTTCAAATATTCTGCATGAAAGACCAAGATGCTGACAAAACTTACCAGCTCTTTAAGAACATCAATTAAGACCTCTACATTCCAGGTATGGGCTTGTGCTCCATCGCTTTTATCTTTCCCATCACTCCAAATCCCACTGCCAGGAGCCGAAATAGACTGCAAGTTAAATACACTCAATCAAATAATAATGAAAAATAAAGCAGTCTCAAAAGCCACTAGCTACAGAACTCCCTGCACTACGAAGGCAGGCAAGAAATTCAGACCAGTAACAACACCAGTTGCACACTTCTGAGAATCTCATTCAAGAATGTATTATAGACATTTACAGCAAAACAGAAATGTTGACTAATAAAAGCAATTATTAAATTACTAGAGGCTAGCATTTTAACTCCTTATTTTCTGCTGATTAAACTACATAAAATCCCCACCCTGCTAGGCCACTCACTTGTAATGGAATACCATCCGTCAACCCCGAGTGAGTTCGAGCCATCATCCCCAAAACCCTGGCAACCTGGGCAGCCGTGACCTCCCGAACACCAAACTGCATGATTATGTTGCGACATTCTTCGACACTAAGATGCAACAAAACAGAGATCTTAATATGAAAGCAGGTTTCACTGTGGCACAATGTAAGACAGACAGACCAAAACAAGAGCTGTGAATACAGCTTGGACAGCACTCAGGTTGTTGGCAGAAACTAACTGCAGGCTGTAAAATATGACCAATGATCCAACATTACAAATTCCAGGACAAGCAAGAAGAGAAATTCAGTAGAAAGTCCATGCAATTATTTCCACAAAACATACTGTGCCATGTATTCGGTTCAAAGCTAGGTCTACTTCAGTGACAGTGAGATGTTTCACAGGCTGTGCTCTGTCAAAGTAAAAGCACCAGGTAGGTTTAGCACTGTTTTCTGTTGAAAGCGCTTCCACATATTGACCTGTGATACAGAGCTTCAAAGACTGAAGTTTTCTGCTTGCCAAAAGTGAAACAAAGGCTTTGAGAATGCACATTTTAAAATGATGATGTACACTGCTCAAAAGGTAAGCTGTGAAAGCAGCCTTTTTAGCCTGATGCAAGCCATGGCATCTCTCAGGGGTCACTAGGAAAAACCTTTCAGGAGCCAAAAGAGCAAACAATGAGCTGATGCTTAAGCTTCAATTTCAGAACTGAAGGTCTTTTTGCAATTTTTGTTTCATGTTGTGAACGCTTCATAATTAGGCCAACAAGATTCGTAAAGTATCAGTACAGACATACACAATGTTCTATTAACAAGCATGTGTTAATCAAGGAAAATAATTTTCAGTATCTTCCAACACATTTATATTGTTCCCTTACTTCAATGTTTAAACAAAAACTTATATTAATATCTTTGAGACTTGATCACATCCCCAAAGTAGCCAGTAGTCTTTTAAAATAATTATTTACTTCACTCATACTTCTTAATGAATCTTCCTTTAAAAAAACCCAACACATTAGGTTCATACTGAGTAGTAAAACTAAAGTGCCCTTTAAAACCAGCCACATACTTGATGACTCCCATTATCACTACTAGTATTAGAGCACTAGCCTAAATCCTTAAAAATTACATTCTAAATCTGAGCTGGATTTGTGCAGATAGCAGATATACAGCAGGAAATACATCTCTAATATATTCAAATTAACTCTTCAATAGACAGCTTCTGACTAAAGGCTAGCTTCTCCTTTCACTCTTTAGTAACTATTCCAATTCACAAATGTATATAGAGAAACAGTCCATGTAATGCAATACTTGTGCTAGGTGCTACCAGCCAAGACCTTCAGTCCCACTGACACCACTGTGGCAAGCCCCCGCAGCTCTGGGGACGACAGCCCATTTCACATGGCTCCAGCAAGTCACAATAACAGAGCTGCCCACCTAACATTTCAGACTAGGGACAAAGAGCAAAGATTATGGAAACTACTGAAGATGTGGGTAATGCATGTCTTTGAATATACACACAAACCCAGGGCAAGTTGAAGACACATGTACTTCTACCAAAATAAGCCTAAGCAGGCAAAGACTGATGCAGCTGTCAAGATATTCTAGTAATTCACTAACATAATTAGATCCTACAGCTACAAATCATCTCAATCATACTGTGTACCACACAGAGCAAAACCCAATACAAAGAGAAAGCTGCTGCTGGTCAGCTCTCTTGAAGTGAGACTATTGCCATCAGTTCTTCTGCAACCTATTTCATGCAAACAGTGAGCTAACAGGAGTCTGCCAGAAGAACAAAGTTCTCCCAAAGATCTAGCAGGATTTATCTGGAATTATCCCTACATAGTCCTTTTGGTTTTAAAGAAAAGGGTGATGACCAAATTTCTATAAAACCTTCCCAGGGAATATCAATTCCTTTACCTAGCACTTCTTACCATGACAAAATTTTACATGATCTCAACAGACATGCTATACACATTAGAAGAAAGCAAGATATAAAACAGGAATCAAAACAAATGACCTCATAATACTTAATGAGGTTTAGTTATTTAAGTAGTTTACCTTTTGCCTCAAGAATCAAGAAAGAAAACCACTGCCACCCAAGATGCTTGAAAATTACACTTTCTTACAAACCTTGCACAAAAGCCATAGCCAACTTCTTGCATGAAATCTGCCAGAGAACTCTCCATCATGGTTTTGGCTATCCCTCCAGAATCAGGCAGGATCCTGTCCATTAGAATGTCCCGTTTTTCAGGGTATAGAAGTGGTGCAAGCACCACAGGGCAACGCTCCTGGGGAAAATCTAAGGCAAGAGTAACAAAAAAAGCGTAAAAAACCCCACAACACCAGTTGCATGTAAGTGACTATTCAAAATAACTGCTGTGCTACAGTTTCCCTGCTGCTACAGAAATCAAGAGGGACTCATGCAGCATCCCTTCACCCACCTCTCAGTTCTCTACTGGCACTTGGATATTCACAGAGAACAAGAATGTAGAATAGACGAGGTTCATACAGACTCACTGTAGATTCCTAAAGGGCTAGCAGCTGTGCTTGTGGTACATTTAGAGCTAGATTGTCACTAACAGCAGTCACCCAAAAAAAGCACAGAGCAGGCAACAATAATAGCAATGCAGCAAATCCTCTCCTCAAAGTATTAGGAAACAAATGATCTGCTATTGAGTCTAAGAAGTCCAGCAAATCTAAACTAGACACTTGGGCATGAAAATAGGAAATACTCCCTTCTTTCCAGGGAAGCAAAGTTTAAGAGACAGTAATGAGAAGATCAGATGTATGGATAGGAGCTCTGCTCACAGTGGAAAGGAGCCAAGACACCTTATGGGTGGGTCTTCCTGAGACAGCATTGTCTTTAAGATAGTGCATGTCTCCATACCCTTAGGGGCTATTCAGGGAACGGATCACAGTTTCACAAAGCAAAATGAGGGGAATTACAGAAGCTAGTCTTCATTAAATAAGTAAACTGTTATATTGAAACAGAACAAATATTTTGCTCTTGTGTAAAGGGTGCCTTCCTCTAGGTTTGTGCAGAACCAAGGAGTTGGCTGAGTTAAACTCAGCTTCCCTAGTCCAAATCCTCCTTATTCTGATGGGTTTACAGCAAACACTGTTTTGGAACATCCCCTGCTGCCACACAAGGACCATGAACCAGTCCAAGCACTACAAACCAAAAAAAACGAACCAGTTTTATTCAAAAGCACTTCCCTCATGTGCTAGCATTTCCTCATAGATATGCACCCAATAGAAACAACCCAGTGCTTAAAATCAACCTGTTTGAAATAGTAATTTATGTCCCTTATACTGTAAAAGGAGTTCAAGTTTTCAACTACAGTGCACTGAGTTACTTTAAATTCAAATACTATCCCACACAAGTAAGCAAACACAGACTTGGTTATCCCCCACTTAATGCTTACTTATCACAACTTTTCAAAAAACCCAAACATTAAGACCACATTACTGCTCATGGAAAGACAAACAGTACACTGTGACACAATGTCAGAACAGTGGTATTTTTCTGTCAGCTTTAGAGTTATGAAAATTTACCGAGTTCTACATCACCAAGCTCCCCACCACTTCTGCAGAAGTCTACACTGACAGTATGTTACAAAAAGCCATTTCAAAGTTTGCATTTAGTCAGGCTTCCTGAACACCACCACACTTACCTCTACGTAATGTTTTGAGGAAAGCGTCAATCTGTTCCTGTCCTACCCCAAAGGCTCCCTTCTGCCCAAAAAGGAGATGGGAGAGGAGAAGGTGCAGGACCTCTATGGCAATATCTTGGAAGCCACCTTCTTGATTTCCACTGACGTCCGCGTCAATGTAAGAGCGCAAAAGATCCGGGAGTTTCTGTTTGATAAACTGGGCAGCTTTTGAAAACAAGAGGCCAGAGTCAAAATCTGAAATTTCATTTTAATATGAAGACTCTTTAGCAAGGTACCATTCTCTTAATCAGAGTTTGCTTACCACAGGCCACAACAGTTCAGATTTAAATAGACATTTCACAATCCATACTGCAGAACTCAAGTATTAATGGACAACTAAAAGTTAAGAGATCACAGTATCTCAACTGATTCATTATCTAGCAAGTCATTCATGGGGAGGGCCCTTCAACTTCACTGCCCCTCTCAAAACAGTGGCACCACTAATTACAAGGTCTTGCATTACTCGGGTCACACAGGCACACATCTACCCATCTAGAAAGCCCACTGCTTAAAAAAGGTGTCCCTGCTGCAGTACTTTGGAAACTTCACTTACCAAAACCTCGTAGATCTGAGCTGAAAGAGTTCAGTAAAGCGAGACCAAAAATCACCTACAAACAAGAACAAACATCACAGTAAGGGGACATGAGAAGCTTAGTCAAAAACCATGAAAATATTTATGAAATAAGTGTTCACCTACCTCTTGAACTTTACTTAATTTGATGACTTTACTCAATTGGGCAAATAAATGGGGTGAAGGCTTTAGACTCTGAAACAGGTAAGAAGAGTTAAATGGAAGCTGTTATGGGATCAGTCTCATTTGTAAAGTGGCAGGCTACCTAGAGTCCATTTGCAGGTCTGGAATATTAGTAACTATTCTGCTGCAGGTTATCACAAAGCTTATATGGCTAAACAAACATCTTTGAAACTATTTTTGAATAAACTAGTAATTTCTTCTATGTGTTCCACTTTCACTATTACACCACTATCACAGCTTTCATATTGAAAGAAACGGGAGCACTGATGGCTTATTTTGGTTCTGTTTGCCACAAACAAGCCATAAAGTACTAACATTAAATTAAGCTTTATAATTGTTTCACAGTCATTCTGAGTGAATAACTCAGTTTAACAAAACAACCCCCACCCAACTTCTGGGCAAGCTCAATTTTTTGAAGCCATTAGTACAACTAATCTTAGCCATAAAAAATAAAATAGAAAAAAACCGCTGGTTTCCTACAGAGCAATTCACTGCAGTTTCTGACACAGGGAGCCCCTTCAAGAAGCATACAAACCTTCTGATAGTGCAACGGATTGTCAATGGCGTAGGACAGCGTCGAGATAAAGTTTGGTTTTGTAATCAGCGACGCACACTCCTGGATCAGAAATTGAGTCTGGAAAGAAAAAGATAACTTGAACACTCATTGTTTTGTAACAGGACAATAAACCAAAGCTTCCACCATGTGCACTAAAGCTAAACAAAGATAAGGTGCTTAAGTCTTGTAAGAGCCCGAATTCTCATTAACTAGTTTGTTTTCAGGTTTAGTTTGGTTCTTCTCCTAAGACTGAGAAAACATTCTCTATATCATATGCGCAATGTGACATTTTCAGCAAGCATCCTCACACATCACAGACAATCTAAGAACATCTGATTCCTGTTTAGGAGTTAAGAAGTCTGTGGCAAAATTAAAGATGAAAACACTCCTTAGAATAGACATAGCCAGCACCAGAAGTGCCAGTTGGTGGATTTGGACAGTTTTAAGAGACAAAGAAAAGCTTTCAAAATAGAGCACTGCATGCAGTAGAAAGAGCAATTGTACTGAAGCTGTTTTTCCAGGTCAAGCGATTGTAGTCAGATATCAACAATGTGCTGTCTTCTGACTTGAGAACTGGCAAAAGGTGCTTGCAATTGAAAGGTCATATAGCAGAAGTATGCTTGAAGCTATTCCTCTAACTTGCTTTTGTGCTTAGAACAGATTTTTAACAACCAAAACTAAAACAGATGCCTTGGTGCAAACAGTACCTGATGAAAATCTTTGCCACTGCTTTTACCATCGCCACTGAAATCCACGTGCGAGAATAGACAGCGTAGTAAATGCCTGTCTGCCTCGGGACCGTGCCTATTCACAATCTGGAAAAAAAAATATCCAACAAACTTGGTAGCAAACAGTCATTACAGAGCAACACCTGGGCTAGTACCATGGATACAGCAGTACTTCTAGTGGTCAACTACAGTTAGAGCAAAACTGCTAAGAATGTTCCTTTTTAATCAGTAACCTAGAAATCAAATCACTAACCCTATTTGCAAATGAAAAGTATAAAGAAGAGAGAAACTAGACACAAGTCATTGACACAGAAGTCATGCATTTCATGAGTAGGATTCTTAAAAAGCTAAGTAAAAAGGGGTTTTCAAGTCACCTAGAGAATGATTTCAAGATTCTCTGCCACCAGAGCAGCCGAGTCCACAGCGCCATGGCCTCGATTTTGCACCAGCCTAACTCTGCAAGAGTACAGCCTTGGGACAAATGCCACCTCTGCACTATGCCCATGCAGCAGGAATTTATCCTGGAGATGAGCCATCATACAGCATCTTCACTTATCTTGCAGGCAGCTTCTGTGTTGTCTCCAGGTCATGACTAACATTACTCCAGGGTCTTTTAGGACACAAGGGAATACTATACAGGAAGTGTTTTCCACCATCTAAAGAAAAAAAGTTCATCTCAAGCTTGATCATTAACAAGCTTTAAAACTAAATACCACATGATGAACACCTGCAACTAAGACCTTTCATCAAGTCGTTCCCCTGTCATTAGAGCCCATTTGACTGAATTCTGTATCTCAGTCATACATACACGACCTGCATTTGTTAATTTGCAACACCTATCACTCATTACATTTTTGTTAGCAACGTCTATCATTTGCCTTAAGTTTAACTCTTGGCTACAGATCAGTTCATCAGCTTGTGGTCTGAAGTACCATCAGATTGTTTCAGTGCTTATTCATTTCTTCAAGCCTCATTTAACTGGACAGTATTACTTCTTTTTAATAAAATGCATACTGGCAAAAATTTGAAGCCACTTAATCACCAGTAGCTTGCCTCTTTTGCCCAAATAGTAGCAGCTAGCATCAAATCCAACCTTCAGCTATTGGCAAAGTTTTTGCCATTGTTTCTCCCTTTCTGGCTGCAGGACAGACAAACATGCCAGTACAAACCAGCAGCTCTGCCTGTGCTCCAACTGCCTCTGCCAAGCCCACTGCTTCACCCCACAATAAATATCCTTGTTTGCTGGTAGCTTCTTTGTGCAAAAAGACAAACAGCATTGCTTTAGGCTGTGTCTGTTCTGGCTCTGCTGTTTCTAATTGTTCTCATCTCAATTCTTCTACCATTATCTGTCACTGTGCTTCCCTTTTCCTTACAGCCTGCTTATTCCAGTGGCTGCCAAGTTTTGTTCTGCTGGAAAGAAACATCCAACTCAGACATAGCTCTGCTTCTTGACCAGAGGCTAGAATATATGTGCTCATGGTATGTCAGTCCAGAGTAAACAGCCCACTACAGTTATGTTGACAGCACCATCTTTGAAGGCAGCCACCCCCCATGATAAGATAGGAAGATGCTCAGATTGGTGCAAAAGGGAGAAAAATTGAATTGACAGCAAGTTCTACTAGTTAGCTCAGGCTTCAGAAAGCAGGCAATTCATTTAGGCAATCCCAATTAAATACGTAGATTTAGATTGTGGTAACAAGACCGGCATGAAGCTTGATCAATCTCTTAGCGAACTATTTGGTCCTATGATCAAGATGAACTCAACAAAGCAGATAGATGCAGAAGAAAACTGTATGTACTAATACCAGCAACACAACTTCTCTGCAACAGAATCAATTTCTTCCTTGCTTAGAAGCAGCTTCAAAACGTTAATAATTTCAAAATTTAACATATGGAGAGGCAGGGAAGAGAGAACACCAGAAGTGCATTGTAGCATCTTTGAACTCTTAAGTACATTCACAGAAAAGCTTCCCCAGGAAACAGGGAATAAGAATTGCTAGTTTGCCTGTAGAAAGATCTGAAAGCAGATTTCTTGCACCTCTACAAGACAGTGTACCCAATCATCAACTAATCTGGACAGACTTTTTAAAATTGTTTTTACCATGAGTGTGATCAAGCACTGGCACAGGCTGCCCAGAGAAGTTGCAGAGTCCTGATCACAGAGGTACACAAAAGCTGTCTGGACATATTCCTGGTCAACCAGGCTCTAGGTGACCCTGTTTGAGCAGAAGATTGGCCCAGATGACCTTCAGAGGCCCCTTCCAACCTCAACCAATCTGTGATTCAGGATAAAGTTGGAGACACCCATATCTGGATTTATCATACAGCAAGTTGGATTTTGTTTAGACAAACACAGGGTTAAATCAAAAAATCACTTTGCTTTTCTAGATCAAGAAAGTTTTACTTTCCTAGATTAATCTGTCTGCAGAGTCCCCTACTCTCCAACCAGGCTCTCGTTACCACTGATTTAGAAAAAGGAGACCACAAAACCTCATTTCAGAGTAAGTCACTCTTTAGAAAGTCTCTGACAAATGTATGAAAGTTCAAGGTTTTTTAACATATATTCTTTTAAAGCAGTCTTAAAGCATGTTAAATGACTACTGAAAGCATGTTTAAGGAGAAATTAGCTGCTCAATCTTTGCTACAGCTATGCTAGTGAGTGATGTATTTAAATGCAAGTCTCATTTTGGTCAGTTGTGACAAGAACAACTTCAAGTATGGTTTTTCACATCCTCTGTATGCTTAGATATAAGCTTTGTAAAATTGAGTGAATTATGCCAAAAGATTTACATCAAGTAGTGTACTGAGGGACAAAGAGAATTAAAGCATGCACATATAATCTCTTCAACTATCTAGGGAAAAATTGTACTAGCAACCACAAAAGCAAAGTAACACCAGGAAGTTTAAAAAGAGACAAGGGATCATGGATTTAAAGACTAAATTCCCCATATCTCCTAGATCTGTCTTATAAAAACATACACAAACCAGCCATTTCCACAGACCAGTTTCCAGCTCTCACCACAGTAAATCTAGTAGGCCTGCTGTGCAGGTTAAGGAACAATCTGTCCCCATTCTAGAGATTTATATTCTGAATGGCAGATCAACTGTATCTTAGATCAAATAAATTTTTATTATCCTTTACATAAGTGTTCATTACAGATCTGCAAGTCATGCCTCAATCACATCTTCCTGCAAAAAACTGTCTGTCAAAACCAACAGTGATTGAAAGGACAGCATGATCTCAGATGAACCCACTGCATGAACTGAACCTGCAGAAACATGGAAACATTACCAAAGTTATGAGAGCTATTCAATTTCCATGGCTTAAGAGATCATTTTAAGCAGTGCATACTGCTGAAATCAGCCCCTCTCACCCCAATTAATGTACTTTTAAAGAAGTCACCTGTTACCAGCAACTCACTCCACTTAAGCCCTCTGGCCTTCTAATCTGATACAAATCACTACAGACTGCACTAGTGTTAGGAATAAAAAAAAAAATTAACTGGCCCAGATGTCTGCTGGGAACTGAACTAAACCAGTTTCTAAAACTGGCTCAGTAACATTCACTTCCTCCTAAGCACTTCCCTGTGGATAATGCTTTTCAGTCCATCCTGCTAGTCAGAGCTATTTTTAAAGGGTCAGTTAAACCAGAATTCCTGCCCAGATCTTACATATTTCTGTTTCAATCTGCAGTTACTCTGCCTGCCTTCTGAAAACCCCAGCACCAAGGAAGTCAGCTCAGTTTCACCACCAAGCCACACTTCATCAAATGAGATGAGGAACAAAAAATTTTCATCCAAGGTAAGTGAAACCATTCAGATGTATGTAAGCACACATTTATACTTTCAGTGCAACAACTCTGAACAGTAAATGCTCTTTTGTTCTTCCTCTCCCAGTGTCCTATGGAATGTCCAAAAGTTGAAAGATTTAACCTGAAGAAGTTGGGAAAGCTTTGCATGCCACCCTCCAACAGCAGCAGCAGTTAATCCTAATATTCAACTACAAAGGTAATACTGGTCTCAGTTCTGAGTTGACACATTCCATGACCTGACAGATGAAGCCAAGAGGAATATCAGAGACACAAGCTGTGATTCTCAACATCACAGAAAGCAGTACACAGTACTGCACACGAGAGAACCGCAGGGTACAATTCCAATGAGACGAGAAACTCCACTTGACACTCCAAATTTTTCTTCCCAAAATTTCTTTTGTAGTATCATTAGTTTACTTACATGCTGTATTTCCTGCTGGCTGGCTCGGTAGTTTTTCTTGGTTAAATTGTCCACCAGGTAGCTGATTTGAGACAAGGCCAGCGAGAGCGAGTCAAGATTCATTGCTGGTTGGGGCGGAAGCAGGCGGCCGAGCCCGGCGCAAAATCACCATTATTCCCCTTTAGTCACCTCAGAGACAGGTTAAGTTTTTTTCCCCCAATTAGCCTGTATCTGGTTCTGTGTTACTTTCTTCAGCTCTTTTTTCTCAGTTGTCTTCCTCTGTTCTGAAACATGGCACCTGAAAGACAGTATTACATAAGATTTAAGTTCTGTAGCAACTCACAGGTATGTTTTAGACACTGTTGTTAATTTGCTATGGAACACTACCAATTTATTCAAGTAAGTTTTTTGGATTTGGGTCTTTTTTTAATTTGAAAACAATATTTAAGCAAGTTTGTACAGTATTAAAAACAGTTAGTGGCTTTTCTGTGTTTTCTACTTCCACCAGAACACTACAGGGTGGAAAGTTGTATGGAAGAATTCAGCATTATGCCTCAGAGCTGCTTTTATTTTTTTGCTTATAAGCTAACTTGGTAAGACAAGAAAAATAAAGTCGAACAAAAAAAATTATAATACAGACATGTTTGATAGCTTAACTTACATAACTATGTCCACAAGAAAAAGTACTATGAAGTTTTCACCACACAAGCTTAGTTGTTGTCCCAGTACCCAATCACATTTATTCATCTCTGCTTTTGCCAGTCTGAAAGAACTAGCAAACAGTTCAGAGGAATGACTACCCTTTCAACACTGCGAGAAAAAAAAGGAGATGCATAATGAATTAGATACCATACAGCAACAGAGGTCAGAATCATTCAAAGCATCAATTACAGGTTTATACCAGAGTGCTTTTTAACCATCTCTGCAATATTTTGCCTCACTACCATCCAAGTAGTATTGCATTCAACCATACACACCAAAACAAGCAATTTGTGAATGAGCAACACACAAAGAACTTCAATAAACTAACCTTAACATTTGGCTTATACTGCAACAGCTTTCCAGTGAGCTACAACAGTAGAGCTTGCCAGCTTAATAAATTTCTATGACAACACAAAACTTGGCACTTGACATCTCATCTGTTAAATTACAGATTGCCAATGTGATAAAATTGCATCCCAAAGCAAGTCCTGCATAACCAACAGGCTCAGGAGTCTCAAAGGAAGCTGTAAGTTGCTATGAGAAGCAGCACTGTAATTTGTCAAAGGTGGAATCAAGCTGGAGAGTTACTGTTTGGAAGTTCTACTTGATCAAAACACAAAGGTCACTAGGCTTTGTGCCAAGACTATGAAGATCCCTTTTTCAGAATAAAAAGTACTGCTTTACTGTCTTGGCTATATGGCCAAAACCACCAGTACACAACTCCTGCCTCATCATTGAGATGAATTGCACAGGTGATGTGTTAACTTGGCACATTTAACACTTAGGGCAAATCTGTTCAGAAAGCAGCCCCTGCAGCAGCACAGCTCCATGTGTCTGCCACCCTTCTGCAAAAACTTAACAGGAACAGCACAGAGGCAAACTGAAAAGGCTGTGCTGGGTGGCAGTAGAACTCTTCCCCCCTCTCCCTTTATACCAAGGTTTTCACTCACACTTGGAACTACAGCTGCCTACACTTTAAAACATCAGGAGCAACAAATTCTATGATGGTGATGAAGACCATTCTGCTCTTTGGAAAAAGTTCATTAAATGAAAATGTGAGTAAACTATTTGTAGGGAAAGTCAAATCATCAACCAACTTCCAGACTTTCATTATGCCACAGAAAACGCTGCATACTACTAGAAACTATGTTAGATCCTACTTCAACAAGAAAACTTACATCTCTTGAAAAAGAAATTTTCAAGCAATAATATTGAAAGCATTCTTCAAATGACAAGGCAGTTGTTCTATGAAAGATTTTCAGAGCATGCTTAAAACTGCAGCAAAAAGAACTACAGAAAACTTCCAATTTTTCTTTTCTGTACATCTGACAGGCTATAATTCATTACCTTTATTTACAGATTTAAAAGCCCACTGCCTGTGAAACAGCTTTGTAGGAAAGGGGATAGGTACAAAAGTTCAAGATTTCTCAGTAGCACAGTACCTGACTGATTTGGTTTTTTTAAGCAACTCAATTCTGGTTTTGGAATAATCCAGAAAGCATCACTGGGCATGGCAAGTACATGCTTCCCAAGACACTCTTACTGGCAAGGTTTCACATACTGGACCAAAACAAAGATTCTGAAAAATGTTTGTTAAGAATCAAGCAGACAAGACCACCATGCCACAGTACTTACACCCACAAAAGCCACCACCAACAGCTAGCAAGGGGAATTCAGTCCCTATCAGAGCACCAGATTTCAGCAACCAGTCTGAAGAACTCAAGAGCTGCTTGAACTCAGGACTCAAAACCAGGACCTAAACCAAAACTCCAACTCAAACTCATTTTTAAGGCAATATCAAAAGTTTCAAAGTTAGCCTTTCAGGCCCCTATGAAGAAAAAACACATTTCTCTGGGTAATAATAATTTCTCAGCCCAATATAAACAGCACAGCAATCACACCTACTCCACACAAAAATCAAGCTTTTAAGTACTGGACTCGAGCAGGGCTCAGTCATAAATCTGATCCTCCCTGCTGCCACACAGCGCCCTGCAGAGTGCTGACACTGACCATACCATCCCACCATTAGCATCACTGCTTCCTCTCAAGGAAAGCAGGGACCACTATCTCAATATGCTTTAATTGACAAAAGCACAACAAGCTTTACCACTTCCTAACTGCAAAATCTGACAGTGCCACCAGAGAACCCAAGATGGGGTCAAAATGGGATTCTTCCTTTCAAGGGGGCAGAACAAGAGCCTGAGCAGACACTGCAGCTCAAGGGCACAACACAATAGCTCAAAGCAGCAGCTTCCTATTTATGTTCTAAATATATGGTTTGCACAGTATGTATTCTGACACACAGAAAAAACCTGACAGCTCTCAAGCACCAGACTAAGACAATTTCAGAGGTTCAAACAGTGCAACCTAACTAACAGTATATAAAATCAGAGTAATTAAGAGAGCCCTGCACAGAAAGCAGAAGCGCAGAGGTACCTCTCTGGTCAATGCAAGGCTAAAATTCAATTTCTACAGCACTGATTAAGAAAGCTATGAATGCTATGCAAAGCAGACTTTATTTTTAGATGCTTATATTAGTGGGAATGAAACTCCCTATACCAGCCTCAACAACTGAAGAAGCTTTCAGTCCATGGGGCAAACCTGCCATCTTAACAGGTTCAGAAAAGTCAGGCCTCAGCCAGAGAATGTTTAACATAAAATTTAGATTTGCTGACAAAAATAGGTACTTTCAATTACAAAGCCTGTGAGACAGTAATAGATTAAATCTATCAGACACAGGAGCTCTTACAGTATTACCATTTTATATTGTGCAACAGAGGTGATTTTTAAGAGGTAGACAATATTTACCAACATCTACAGGATTATATAGCTTGAACACTTTCTAAAGAAATCAACATGCCATCAGTAAAACATCTGGCATCTATTTCAATAGATTCTTTTCAATGACAGAGTTCTGTTGGGTTATTAAAACATAAATATGATACCATTTCAAAAATTAAAAAAATCGCAAAATAGAGAGTGCCAAGATGTAACCAGCAGTCAGGTTTGACAAAACCACTCTCTACTAACCTGAAGCAGGTCACTTAACCTTGCTGCTGAAGATGACAAACCTGATGTTTTCCACAAATTTGGGAACTGTCTTATAAAAAAAGTAATTTCAAAATTAAGCTGAACTTCAGATTTTTTTCAGTATTTTGCAGAGGTAAGTTAACTACTCCCACTGGGTTTCAAGAGCTGTAAAGATTTTGGGCCATGTATGCTGCATATGAAAGATAAAACAGAGCATGGTCTCTTACCAACTTCTTAAGCTCAAGCACAAGCTGAACATAGAAAAGAGCAGCACACCTCTCAGAAGCCCCACACAAGAAGCACTCCAAGGGGGAAAAGGAGGTTTTGAATCATACCATAGTTAAGTTAGATTTCAAGAGGTCTATAATTTTGAAATCTACAGAGAAAAACCTTACAGTTTAAGTCACATAAACAGTAAAATAAACTCCTGATTAATTCGACTGGTTCAAATTTAGGTGTTTACGCATAGAAAAGCTACCTGAACACTATGTACTGGAAAACTGCACACAATTCCAGTCAACTGGAAGCCACGCTGCTGATTAGACATGGTAACTTTAGTTTACAGTAGGCAGCTGAACTAAGCACCTATGTTCCGATACTGTAAGGCCAGTTAAGTGTCAGGTTTGGAACCTACCTCAGATATATCAGGCATGCATCAGTCATGACATGGCCACTTCAGGCATTTTCACATCTAGAATAGTTTACAAAAAACCCCAACTCTCACTTCCCACCTTCCCTTCAGGCAAACACTGAAGGATAAAGTTTCTGTTGGAAGAAAATGAAGGAAATTTAGAGACCTGTTCTCAAAGACTTAATGCTGTTTTCCCATGCCAAGTGTTTTAGAACAGTTAAATGCTATTTCAAAAGGCAAAGCCAGTATTCATAATAATAGGGATGTTTATAGAACAGAAATCTGGCTAAAATAGTAATGTCCTCAGCCATGATCCTTAGTAATAAGAATTCCCAACACTATTTAGTAATGACCCATCATGGGGTCACAAAACATCACTGTCCACTTTTCATAAGTTACAGTTGCACGCTCTCTTCCACTTATTCAATTAAACATCAACAGTAACCATTTCAGCATCAGTTAAAAATGAACTAAATATCGAGAAGCACTATGCTAAGAAGGATAAACAGGATCAGGCACTTCTCTAAAGAGAAGGGACAGATAGACAGCAAGCTTGCTCTAAGTTTGGTTTGGGGACACCAGGCCAATAGGACCAAGAGCAAACTTAAAAGCATAAGGGCAGAAAAAACAAGACAAGTCTAGAAAGGCCAAACAAATCTATCACCAACTAAGTTTGTTTCCTGTTTTTAAGGCCAGTCACCTCACCCAGACTCATCATGCCTATAATTTTAGTCAATGCCAATGTAGTTACCTTAGAAACAGGAAACACTTAAGTTGTGTGCACTAAGAATGACTTGTCAGGTGTCATACCTGTTCTGCTACCCGCTTAAAAAAAATGTTCCATGGAGACCAGATGACAAGCTTCCTTCTAACAAGGGGGATTCAGAAACAGACAGACTGAGCTCCTGACATATCAACAGAGAATCATCTCACTTCTGTCATAAATACAGTCCAAACTGTTTGGGGTTCGTTGAAATTAAACTATGATTGCTCATGACTGAAGAGAACATGATACTACTATGAGTTAGAGAACTATTTCAAAGGAACTATTGCTAACAATACAGCATCTGTCAAAACAGCCAACTGTTGCTATTTCTAGTTTACCGCAACATGGCGGCGCGTCGTCTGGAGCGCTGCAGGGCAGGGGGGTGCGGGGTGTGGAGCCCCAGCCTGCCCCCAAGCCGCCGCGGGCACCATTTCGCCTCGAAATCCCCATTCTATTTACACGCTCCCGACTTGCCGGCCTCGGCCCTGGAGAGGAAACTCCTGGACCCCCTCTGCTCCACCCCCTCCCCCAGGGCCGGGGTCGCCACTCGGGCCCCAAAACCCCAGAGCGGCCCCTTCCCGCGCGCCTCAGCCACCCCGTTCCTGCATTCCAACCACAGGGCAACAACGCTGGGATCGGGACCCCAGGACCTCCCCTGACCTGGATGCGATTGGGCTATGAGGGCCTGAGGAAGACCTTTAGCAGGGACTCGCCACCGGCCACCCCGGAGTTAGCGCCAAAACCTACACCCGTCTGCCTCACAGGGTGCGGGGCTGGTGTTTCGGGACACAGCTTTGTCCCCATGTCCCACACGGGAGCAGCTCCTGCCCACAGCCCCACAGAAACCACCTCGTGGCAGCCTGGCGTACGCACCACAATGTCACTTTTATTGTATCGAGGTCCCACCGCTTTCTGCACATAGAAAATATATTTAAAAAGGTCAGTGTTTGTAAACAGTCAGGGGAGCGGTAAGGCAAACAGAAACGGCCACAGCACCTCTGCACCCTGCCTGCCCTCAGCCACGTGGACCCACTGGCAGGGGGGGATCGAAAGAGCCCAGCAGCTCCCTGGGTGACAACCAAAGATGTGGGACACTGAGTTTGCCTCCACTTTGGCCGTGGGGCTTCCTTGTGCCCAGCGCATCCAAAGATGTGGGACACTGAGTTTGCCTCCACTTTGGCCGTGGGGCTTCCTTGTGCCCAGCGCATCTTTGGGAAAGCCAGAGCCACAAAACCTACCGGGTACCAAACCCCTCTCCATCGTGAAAGGGGATGGGCACTGAAAGGCATCTCAGTGTTGGCATCTGCTGAGCCTTCAGCGTCTCTGCTGGGCTCCATGGGAGGTGGCTCTGTGCTTCCCACACTCAGAACCAGTCTGCAGGGTTAGGTGGTGGTGGGGTGAGCAGCCTCTTCTTTATGCCAAGGGGTCCCCCCAGTCCCAGTGCCTGCTCTCAGGCAAGAGCCAGGCAAAGGGGCTCAGGAGGCAGCTGTTGCCATATGAATGGAGGGTTTGCTGGAGCCTGTTTTTGTCAAAAGTCAAGGGCAGGGAGGTTGGAGGTACTTTGGGGAGGAGGCAGGAGGGACTCATGCCTTCACAGAGTCCCTCAAACATTCATGCTGTGCTTTTCCTCCTCCTTCTTCACCAAGGTCTCTCATCCTGAGAAGCATCAGGGAGGTCCCTATTTACCCAGAGCAGGTATTGGTAAGGAAAGACCAAATGTTTCCACGTGGGGAGGTGCCCACGTGCTGTCCTCCCACCCAGTGGTCACAGAGGGAGAGAGCCACGGTGAGACTACAGAAGCAAACCGTGGTTCACCTTCCCAGCATGACAGCCTGAGCTGCTTCTAGAAGATGCAGAAGGAGCAAAGCCAGGTGGTGCACAGAGCTGGGGTTGGACCCTCATCACCAAAGCAGCCATAGATACACATGAATTCCTCCCTCCCCCAGGGTTTTAGAAGCCAAACAAGGAACAAGGGAACTCAAAGACTGAACAAGAGCAGTTTGCTGTTGAGCTTTAACTCCCCTAACTGAATATGCAGCTGGGGGAACTGTTCAACCCAGAGAAAGCAAAAGTGAAACTATCATCCAGACAGGCAACGGAGGGACAGCCCAGAGCAACACCAGCCACAGACCCTTAAAACCTACACCTGGCCCAGTGCCATTCCCTAGACACCTCCTGGAGGAACAGGATTGGAAACTGGGGGAAAAGCTTTTCTTTAGCATAGTGTCTCCAGTAGGTTGATGCAGTCACAGCACCTTCTTTAGTAAATGGGCAACTCCTGGCAGGGAAAACATTGCACTGGTGTGTCCCTACGTCCGGGTTGTCCTGATTCTCCAAAAAAAACCCCCAACCAAAACAGGCTGAAGGTGACGGTCCCACTTTGTAACAGAAAGTCCAACCCAGGCAGAGGGAGATGTAAGGGCAGGAGACCTGTGAGATGAGCCACAGGAAAGCAGAGTTCTAACCAAAGCAAACAATGACACAGAAGAGGACTACGGCGATGTCACCCTGCCTGATAAACACAATTACTAGTTTCCTTTATGTAAGACATACTGTCTTCCTTCAACACTGGGAGAAGGAGTTTAACTATGGAGAGGAGCTGCATCAGCACAGGGGTATACAGGTGAGAGCAGCATGCCTTCGCAAACCCCAGCCACAACCCCTTAGTGATGTCTAAGGTAGTGTTGTCTACCCCAGAAGGGCAAAAAGGGCTTGACCTGGACTACAAGATCCCTTGTAGCGATGCTCTGGCTTCACCAGGAAGTCAGGGCTGAGAGGAGAAGCCTGACTGCCTGGTACGTTAAGACAATGAGATACAAACCACCATGGGGCTCTTCAGCCAAGCCCCAGATTACAACGCTCCTCTTGGATCTTCCCAACACACCAATGTGTTTTCTCCCCGCTTCCCTTTGGTCCTAGGGGAAATCTGTATCCCCTCAGCAGCAGCAGTGCAGTCCAGCCCAGAGGAGGAGTCAGGCTGTGAGATCCACAAAGATGGCGTTGGCAGTGGTCTGTCCAAAGATGAAGGCTCCAAGGGTGACCATGAACACCCCGTAGCTGACCTGGGCCCACCAGCTGCGGATGCGGGAGGACAGGGTGTGTTTAGAGGGGACCTTCACTCCAATATCCACAGGGGAAGGGGTGAGAGAGGAAGATGTTTCAGTTACCTGATTGCTCTGGTTTCTTGGATCTCGGAGAGCTTGGCTTGAATCAGGCAGAGCCCTGAAAGGCAGGGGAGGCAAGTCAGACCCAGATGTGGACTGTCCCCTGGGGACTGAGCAGACACCCCACAAGCCAGGGAGCCGCACTCCCTGTTACGGACCAGAGAGTCCAGTCAAATAGTTGGGCTGCTGACCAACCTCACACCACACTTTTGTCCTTTTCTAAAGGCCTCCTGGTCCCTGCAGCTCCATCCTGCTCCCTCCCTCTTCAAGACACAAGGCCAGGATAGCTCCACCGGCTCCTGAGCCCTACCTGGGAAGACGAAGATGAAGCAGGCGGCCAAACCCCCAATGACAGAGATGACTTTGCCGATGTCAGGGATGAAGAGAGCCAGGAGGAGGGTCAGGAGGAACCAGCTGATGGTCTGAAGCAGGCGCCTCCTCCGCTCCCGAACCACGTCCTCCTCCACCGTCACCCCGGTGTAGCGAAGCCAGAGGCCCTCCAAGACAGCCCTGTGGGCAACAGATGCAGGGCATGGTGGGGTCTCCCTGCGCTGCCCCTCCTGCCCACACCAGCCCCTGCCTCCTCCCAGCGCTCACCGTCCACAGAAGTGCAGGATGGGGTAGGATGTCAGCACGCAGAGGATGATGAAGGCCCGAGCAAGGGCAACAGGGATGTCGTTGGAGGGGTAGGACAGCAAGACGTCCTGCTCCACACCAGCCCCAAAGGTCAGGAAGCCACAGACACCTGCCAGAAGGGAAGCAGTCAGCAGGGGATGGGGACAAGCCTCTTGCACGTGTGTTTGAGGGACCTGACTTGATTATGGCACAGGGCATACTGCAGCAGGGGTTAGATGGACTCCCCTCCCTTCCCGCTCTGTCCCTCTGCTGACTGGAGGGTCCCTGCACTCCTGAAGCTCAGAGCCCCTCTGAGGACCATGCCATACTCACACAGTGTCCCCTCACTCACCAGTGCCCGTGTAGACGAAGAGAGCGATCACCATGGCCGCTGTCACCACTGCCCCCCAGGTCTTCACCTCCGGCTGCTTCATGCTGTTGAAGACGGGCACACTGCTCACGTGGCACTGCCGGGGACATGGAGAGAGGCAGGGACATGCGATGGGCTGAGCCAGAGTCACAGGGACCCATGTGGGATGTCACACATGATATCACAGAATCACAGAATCATCTTGGTTGGAAAAGCCCTTGAAGCTCCTCCGGTCCAACCATGAACCTCACCCTGACCGTTCCCAACTCCACCAGATCCCTCAGTGCTGGGTCAGCCCGACTCTGCAACCCCTCCAGGGATGGGGACTCCCCCCCTGCCCTGGGCAGCCCTAGGTTTGTCATAAGATCGTGATCCCCCAGGTTTGTTGCTGGAGAAGTAAAGCAGGTGGGGGACAGGCTGCCGTGGACTTTCCAGCTGGGGCAAAATTGATCCGTCTCCATTCAGGGCTGGTGAGACATTAAACTGGCTTCCACCCCCTCGCAAAGCCATGCGGTGAGCACACAGGGAGGGTTCTGACAGAACACCCAGGGGAGCATCCCTGGACCACGCTGGTTCCCCACCCAGGCGGCTGTAGGGCAGGAAGGGGAGCACCAGGCTCGTGGCCTTACCTGGAAACCAAAGCAGATGGTGGGCATGGCATTGAAGACAGCTGTCCAGGTGGAGGGGCTGGCAGGAGAGAAACACCCACCTGTCACATCAGGGCCCCCCGTGCCCCCCACCCAGTGCCCTGGGGCAGGATGAGCTGGGGGTGCTCAGTGACAGGCTCTCTCCTCTGCTGTTACCGTGTCCCCCCACCCAGGACAATACCTTTGCACAGAGCGAGGTTTTCCTGGGACCTGGCACTCCCTGAAGCCTTTCACCGAGACAGAACCAACCAAAATTGAGGACTTACAAAAATAAAAGTATCAGTAAAAAAACAAGAATCTACTTGAACAGTGTCCCAAACCAGTTTAAACTTTGCTCTGCCCTAAAATTCCTGCAACTGGGTCCATAAACGTCCCCAAATTGTGAGGGACAGGGTAAGCCACAGGGGCTGTGCTGGTCAAAATCATCTTGAAACAGATGTAGTCCTGGTTGCTGAGGGAGCACAAACGCTGCACAGGGAACCCTGGGCCGGGCTGTGTCAGAGCTGGAAGTCAATCACCTCTCCTCAAAACCTGCGATGGAGCCATGGGGACCTCCAGGAGGTCTTTTTCAACTCCTTTACCACCTGCTCCTCTGAAACATGCAGAGATGCAGCCACTTGGGAGCTTCTGGCAGCAACAGGCAGTGTCCCCGGCCCCAGGGATAGGACTCGTGAAGGATTTGTCCACAGCCTTTGCAGCCCCTGCTCCCACACCCCTGCCTGGCTCTGCAGTGCTGTGATGGCCACTGTCAGCATCATGTCTCCTGCACTCACCTGGTGGGGATCTCCACAGGCACCAGCTCCTTGTCAGGCCAGATGTACTTGATGATAATGACTGCAGTGACGTACCAGGTGCCAATCACGCTTAGAGAGCTGCAAGAGGGGACAGGAGACCGTCAGCGTACTGCCTTCCTGCTCCGTGAGGAGTTTCCTCCCAGCCTCTCCAGCCCCATCTTCCTTCCTGCACAGCCCAGGCTACCCCACTCCTCCCCATCAGGATCACCCCTGCTCTCCCTTCCCACGGGAATATGCCAGTCACTGACACCCACTGTCCTCAGAGCAGATGTCAACACAATACCACTGTGTTCTGTGAGTGGCAGACCCGCCAGCAAGGGGATGGGCTGGGGTTTGGGCAGGAGAAAGAGGTGAGTGTTCAAAAAGTGACACTCCTCAGTAGCCCTGGTCCAGCTTCAGCAGCCAGGTTACAGCAGGACACTTGGTGGAGCAGGGCTGGCCTGCAGACTACCTGGCCCCGGGACCCTTCCTGGCTCTCTGCCAGGTGGTCGACTCCAAAGACAGGGGACCACACAGCTGAAAGCAGCTCTCCCTGCTTCCTCCAGCGAGCAGAAGGGAGGGACACAAACCCCAGAGTTTGACACCGTGGCTGCACAGTGCTGAGCAGCTCCTCTGCTTCCCAGATGGGGAAAATGAGGCATGGGAAGGCAGAGGAGGAGATGTCCAACCCCTCTGGGGTGAGCAGGCAGAAACGGTGCTAGAACCATGGCGTTTCCACTCCCCATCCCCTGGGACTGTCCTTAGGTGGGTGCTGGCTGGCCCACCCTGGCTCCCAGCCCCCAAGGGCTCTCCCCACCCACCTGGCATATTTTTGGAAGCCGATCTCCTTGGGGATGGATAGGGGCAGGATAAGGAGGAAGGCGGTGATGCTGATGGTGAACTTGCGGTCCGTGTACCAGCGGCTGCTCCCAGCTTCCTCAGGCTCCGTCACCAGAGCAGCAATGACTGTGGGGACAACCCAGGCCATCAGGTTGTCCTCTTCCAGCCGAAGGGACAGCAACTGGTTAATTTTTCCCCTGTGGGACACACTTACTCTTGTCCTCCTGGTCTCCAATGATGATGAGAAAAGCGATGCAGGTGCCAAAGGTATAGATGGCGATGGCCACCTCGCACAGCACACCAGGCACCTTCCCGCAGACAGCCCACACAACCTCCTGGTAGGTCCGCTCGTTGCTGGCCTGCGAGCAGTATGCCAGGATGACCAAGCCTCCGATGATGAAGATCAACATGCACTGGGGTGGGGAAGAGACAAGGAGGGGACACTGAGGCAACAGGGTGACGAGGTCCCAAAGCCACCCTGGGCAGTCTTCCCCGAACTCACTGAGTGCACCACACCCAGCAGAGCTTCTTCCCAGGAGCTCACCATGTCCCCCCTGCTGTGCCCCCTCCCAGGGTGGGGCAAGCGACTGTCCCTTCCCCACTCTCTCACCATCTGTAGTGCGATGCCCGCAGCCACGCCACCAGCCATGCTGAAGGCAGCGGGGAAGTTGAGCAGCCCAGCCCCGAGGGCAGCATTGACCACGATGAAGACAGCTCCCAAAGCCGATGTGGCCCCCAGGCTGTTTCCTTGGCTCTCTCCACTCTTCGGCACCGTCTCCACGCTGGGGCTTTGCAGGAGCCTGGCCCGTTCTCCAGCATCGGCGCTCCACTCCCAGTCCTTGTAGTCGCTGTTGATGCTTCCGGCGCCCTGAGCCATCGTCCCTCCTAGGGTGGCACACGCCACCATCCACGTCCCACTAGCACTCCTGCACCTGCCTCAGCTGGCTGCCTTGCGGAGGGACCTCTGCCAGCACTGGCTCCATCAGGCTGGGACTGCAGCAGCACAGGGGTCTGGCACGTCACGGCTCCTAGAAGAAGGACATGTGTTAATTAAGGTACGTTAACAAGGGACATCAGATGGGGGCAGAGAGGAAATGAGTTCCCCAGGTCTCAGCTTGGGGGTCACAGCATGCAGGTGTCCTCACGCCAGCAGAGATATGAAAGAACTTGCCTCTCGTGCCCCGAATCCAGGGCGAGGTCACCGCTGCCGTTGGACGGGGGCTGGGGAGCTGCAGCCTCACGGCAGGACTCGCCTGTCTGCAGGCACAAGACCCAAGCGTCACAGCTCGCTTCCTGATTTCCGACCCCAATTCCTGCAAGCTCTGCAAGAGCCGCTGTGCACGTGCTCCCGGGTAAAGGTCAGGACTGGGCTCAGCGGGAACGACCCACACGCGCAGCACAAACACTGTGTTCCCGGGAAAAGCAGGACCGGCCCCTTCCAGTGCATCCCCAGGGCGAGCAACAGCACAGGATGTCTCAGAAGCTCTTGGACCTGAAGACCTGGTGTTTCCAGCACTGCAGCCCTTGCAGGTTGGACAGCCCAGATCTCATGCCAGTGCCTCCGAGCTGAAGGAGATCAACCCTGGCAACATGGCAGGGCTTCGCAGGGACCTGCACAGCCAAGGGAAATATTTTTTCAAGGGAAATATCTTTTTTCCCTAGATGACATCTCCAGAGACTCTTCCTGCCCAGCACGCCCTTTGCTTCTAGGCTGTTTAAACCCCGTGCTTGTGCTATGAATCCTCCTCTGAGATTTCTGGGGAAGGGGAAAAATCCCGCAGGGCTGCAGAGGGAAAGAGGAAGGGCAGCCGTCTGCCCCGGGCGTCGGAGCGCGGAGGGGACAGGTCCCACGTCCCAGGCCGGTGGGTCGGCTTTGGCCGAAGCCCCCGCCCGGCCGAGGGAGGGGGTCGATGCTTCTCTCCCATGGCCAGCGGAGGATGCCGCAGGGTTCCCCGCTGGCCCTTCACGCCAGGCAAAGCCACCACGCCGGTGACAAGCTGAGGCCCCGAGAGCAGCCGCTTCTCCCAGGGTGACTCGACAGACCCGCGGCCCCACGCCCGCCCCGCTCCCGGGGAAGCAAGGCCCGGAGCTGGTGACGGTCACCCCGCGTTGGCCGCGGTACGCCGTTGGCCCCCCACACACACACACACACCTCCGCCCCGTGTCTCCGCTGTGTCCCGGCCCCACTC
>NW_020799113.1:18812187-18820547 GCF_003259725.1 Athene cunicularia | reverse complement strand
GGGGAACGATGCTCAGCCCCGGGGAAGCGGTGCCCAGCCCGGGGGAGCGATGCCCAGCCCGGGGGAGCGATGCTCAGCCCCGGGAAGCGGCTCCCCCCGCGGGAGGACCGTCCCTGCGCACCCCCAGCCCTCCGCGCCACAGCCCGAGCCGGAGGTACCGGCGGGCAGGGACAGGGAGGGAAGGCAGGGCTGTGCTCCAGCTCTACTTTTACCGTAACAGAGAAGGTGTTGGGGAAGGCAGCGGGTCTGCTGCCAACTTGATTGAGGAGGAGTTTGACCTTCACAAGACCCCGGTGTAGCCTTGAGAGGAGGAACTTTCCTGAGTAACTAATGTATGAGGAATTGCTGACCATGAAGCAGGATGCAAGAACTGCAATAGCAACATGCAGTAAGGAAGGTGGAAGAAAGTAAACGTTAACCAGTAGCAATATTAAAAACAAGCTTTGTAACCAATCATGTAGATACACGATATAACAATGTTAATATAAAAGCAACTGTTTGCTAGATAATAGATTCTTCTTGACTAAATTGTTGTGTCTCAACAACAAATGATGACCCCGATGTGATTTTGACAAAGACAGGATTGGAGAAATTGTGTGTGGGCTGCAGGATGATGTGCAGCGGAGACAGAGCCTGGTGAACCTGAAAGCAGAGGGAGTCTGCCTAGCCCGGACCTGAACTTCGACACCCGATAAGGTGAGCCACCGGGAATGGGATATAGTTATGGGCCAACAAATAACAAAAGAGGAAGAAACAATATTGTCCACTTGGAAGGCCCTATTAAAAAGAAAGGGTGTAAAAACCACTTACCAAGTTTTAAGGCAAAGTGGAGTGAGATGGAAGGATTCGAAGCTATGGCAGCCACAGCATTCAGTGTGCCTGCCTGGCAGGAAGTAGGGCAAAAACTATGGGATGCGATTTCAAAGGGGCAGAAGGATACAGCAGAACTAGCTACTACATGGCGGCTGTTAAGTGAGACTTTGAAAGAATGGAAAGCAGGATGTGAGGAACAGGAAAAATCATTAATGAAGGGGAAAGAGACTAATGATGATGATGGGAAAAACTCTGTATCGCTCATGGCGAAAGGGGGTTGCTCTGCCTTGTCTGCGGTTGCTGGAAAGAAACCTTGTACAGGGACGGTTAAACCTTGCTCCCGGCCCCCTCCCTGACCTGTCCCTAGTAAATATCAAACTCCTACCCAACAGTTACAACAAATGAAGCAAGCTCAGAGTGGTGCTGAACTTACGGCACCTCCCCTGGAAGAACAAGGGACAATAGACACTTTACAAATGCCGCTATCCTCTGAGGGGAGCAGCGAAGGAGAAGGAGAGGAGGATGAGGACAAGGAAGAGGTTTTAAATGCAGCTATGCAGTCACTGCATATTGCTGGCCCAAAGGGTAGTGCCAAGTGTGTCCAGCCATGGACTTCACCCCCTGCTACTGTAACTGTTATGCTTCACTCCCCCGATCCATTCTGGGCACAAGTTAGAAAGCAAGCAGCTGAAGTGGGAAACTGGGATCTAGTTGAAAGGCTTTGTTCATGTCACTGTTCACCACCTCCTCAAAATGAGAGTCCCGGTACATCTCCCATGTATAAGGCTGTAGCAGGCACTCAGCAGCATCATGAGCAGAGCATAATAAACTGAATGGTGGTACAGGATTTACAAAATAGGGCAGCAAAATTTGGAATTAACTCTCCCAAAGTAATGCAACTTATTAGAATTATTAATATGGACCTTTTATATCCCTATGATATTTCTCATTTGGCGCAAGTACTATTTCAACCCATACAACTCCAGGTATTTCAATCTACATGGAGACAAATGGCCTGTACGGCAGCACAAAATAATTGAGGGTTGGCACAGGGTGACCCCAGATTAGGGGTTGGAGAAGATGTGTTGCTTGGTGAGGGACCATTTAGTAATCCCCAACTACAAGTGACCTGGCATCCCCTTATATTGGAACAATCTCAACAAATAAGAATTAATGCTCTAAAAAGGACAATGGAGTTAGTGGCACACACACACACAAAAAAAAAAGTATGTTGCTATTTGCCAGGGTCCTAGAGAGCCTTTTTTGCTGTTTGTAGAGAAAATTTCAGCCACTTTGGAAAAGCATGTAGAAGATGACAGATTAAGACAAATGTTATATAAACAATGGCTAAAGACGATGCTAATCAGGATTGTCAAAAAATTATAGAAGTGCTGCCAGGGGATCCCTCCATGCCAGACATGGTTGCTGCCTGTTCCAAAGTGGGCACTGTAGAATATAAAATGTCAGCATTGGCTACAGCGATGAAGAGTAAAGCGCCTCCTAAGTGTTATGGATGTGGTTAGGATGGGCATGTTAAGGCCAATTGTCCAAGTAAACATGGAACACAGACAGGTATAACTTGCAAAAAATGTGGCAAACTAGGACATTTTGCAAAGCAGTGCCGCTCTAAATTTCATGCCAATGGGCAATTGCTCCAGGGAAATGGCAAGAGGCACATGAGAGGGTGTGCAAAGACACAAAATCCCCCTGTACCCGTGGCAGCTTGGCCCCACTTTGTAAACAACTGTGCCACAACCACTGGCTCCGCAGGGTTGGATGTGTCCACCGCTGTGAAATGCTGAGGTTTCAACCCCAAGCCCCAAATTAAGGTTGACATGTGGGTGATTCCCACAGCCCTTCCCAAAGTGGGGTGAGTTTGCCTTTAGGCTTCCCTCCAGGGTGGTGCCAGCCTGGCAGACAGAGCCATTGGGTAAAGGAGCCCCAGGTGTCTGCAGTCAGT
This sequence comes from Athene cunicularia, assembly GCF_003259725.1. NCBI lineage: Eukaryota > Metazoa > Chordata > Aves > Strigiformes > Strigidae > Athene > Athene cunicularia. Next base: position 18,817,774 of record NW_020799113.1, on the reverse strand, counting down.
AACCCAAGGTCAGTGTCCCACTGAGGGATAAAAGCTGGGACCCCTTGCAGGCAGGGGCAGTGTCTGTGTGTGAGGTGGATGTCCTGTGCAGAGTTCCCTGTTGGGGAAGGACCTCCTGCCTCCCTGGGACTGGGCTCCAGTCAGGTCTGGCTGTAGTAAACATGGGCTGTGTAGAGATTCAGTATGTGATTTCCTTGGTCTTGTGTGTTTGGCTTGTTGACTCAGTGGTCTCCCATCCCTTCTATGGGAGACTGCATTTCACTATTTATTCCACCCATTGTTGGTCATGCAGTGTTGTTGTTGGGGTCAGTGGGATTGATGTCGATTAGGTATAATCCGACTGACTTGTTTGTACCCCCAGTGCTTGCCCATGTACTTACCCTTTTGTATCAAATACAATTTGGTTATTGGTTCAACTTTATGCTGGCTGTGTCCTTCATGCTAGGCCTGATAATTGGCAAAACATGCTGACACAGTAACTATAGTGACAAAAGACATTGTTAAGGTCCCACTTTATGTGAAAGGACCTATAGGGCAAGGACTGAGTATGCTATTAGTCAGGAGATCTAGCAGCATCATAAATGGATTCATTGTGCATGTGGGAATTATTGATGCCAATTTTACTGGGCAAATTTGTGCTATGATTTCTATTCCTTACCCACCAGTCATCAGTCCCAAAGGCACTTGCACTGCTCAACTTGTACCTTTTTTGAGTCGTGTTCCTAAAACAGAACAACAGTTGTGACATGATGGAGGATTCAGCTCTACAGGACCTCTGCAAGTCTTCTGGTCACAGACTGTTTCATCATCAAGACCACAGATGGTGTGTATGCTATCCAGCAGAGGACAATTGCCAGCAACAGTGAAACTTGCAGGACTTCTAGACACAGGAGCTGATGTAACTATAATATCTCAGTATCTGTGGCCATCCACTTGGCCAACATAAATATAGGAATGAGAGTGGTGGGACTGGGAGGGTCAACACATTCTGATCACCAATCCTGAGGGTCAACAGGCAACTGTCAAACCCTATGTGATGATGGCCCCCCTGAATCTGTGGGGAAGGGACTGTTTTGTCACAGTGGGAGTGAAAATTACTACAGATTTTTGATGGGGGCCACTGTGCTGCAGGGTGTAAAACAACCCACAAGTTGTGTTGACCTGGTTAACCAATAACCCTGTGTGGGTGGATCAGTGGCCCCTGCCAACTGAGAAATCAAAGGCCCTGCAGGAGTTGGTAGCAGGACTAACTACTGGACATATTGAGCCTTCCCATAGCCCATGGAATACCCTCGTGTTTGCAGTTAAAAAGAAATCGGGAAAATGGTGATTTTTACATGACCTATGGCAAATTAATGCTATTATGGCTATGATGGGAGCCCTACAACCAGGCCTACCCTCACCTGCCATGATCCCTATTTAACTGGGAAATTATTGTGATGGATTTAAAGGACTGGTTTTTTACTATCCCACTAGCCTCCCAAGATAAAGAAACATTTGCATTTTCTGTGCCTTCTTTAAATCATGTGGAACCTTCAAACAGGTATCAATGGAAGGTTTTGCCACAAGGCATGAAAAGTTCACCAACAACTTGCCAATGGTTTGTAGCCCAAGCTTTGTCACCTGTAAGGGAAAGATTTCCTACTAGTTATTGTTACCATTACATGGATGACATCCTGTTAGCATCAAACAGCAAGGAGCAGTTGAACGACATGGAGAATTTAGCCAGATTCATTACCTCAATATAGATTAGTTATTGCACCTGAAAAGGTACAAAAGATAGAACCCTGGAAATATTTAGGAATGACAGTTACAAGCATGCAGGTTGTGCCCCAATCTGTGAAACTCAACCTCGAGGTTAAGACACTCAATGATGTACAGAAACTGATGGGGTCCTTAAGTTGGATAAGGCCCTATCTTGGACTGTCCCATTTGCAGCTACAACCATTACTGGAATTATGAAAAAACTAATGATCTAACAGAACCCAGAATATTAAATAAGGAAGCATTAAGTGTAATTCACATGGTAGAGCAATCTATACACAAGAAATTTGTTTCTCAAATAGATCTGTCTCAATTAGTACAATTCTTTGTACTAATTGACAAAACTGTATCATTTAGTGCTTTAGTGCAATGGAACCCTGAATAGGATGACCCATTACATATTTCAGAATGGATGTTTTTGTCATTCTGGCTATGGAAAACTACTCCTGGACTGTTTGAGCTTATTGCTGATGTAATTGTAAAAGCCAGAAAATTATGTTTAGAACTAACAGGGCATGGTCCAGCTATGATTGTTTTACCTGTACAAAATTTGTATTTTGAATGGTGTCTGGCAAATAATTGTCAACTGCAAGCAGCCATGGTGGGTTTTCAAGGGCAGATATTGTATCATCTACCATCGCACCTGCTACTGAAATTTGCTCAAGAAGTACCATTTGGTCAAAAAAATGTAAGCCAACCAGAACCTGTAAAAAGCACCACTGTTTTTACAGATGGCTCAGGAAAACCAGGTAAAGCAGCAGTAGTGTGGTATGAAAACAACAACTGGAAAAACAAGGTAGTATATCTAAAAGGTTCTTACAAGTAGTGGAGCTGTGTGCCATGGATGCTGTTTTTTCTATTTTTTCTACTTCTGTAAATATTGTGACTAACTCAGCATATGTAGCTAACCTAGTTACTTGACTAGACAAAGTGGTCTTGACTATGTCAGACAAGAGTATTATTTGATGTGCTTTTGGAACTCTGGAAGAGTATTCAACTGCAAACAGAACCTTATTTTATCATGCACATTTGTAGTCAGTCCACTTTACCAGGGGTTTATATGGAAGGTAATGTCAGAGCTGATGCTCTTGTTTTTGCTATATGGCTCCAAGTCCTGTTCCTAATATGAAACAACAAGCTGTATTATCCCATCCCATGAACTTTTCCATCAAGTTTTTCGAGCTTTACGACAGCAGTTTGGTCTGTCCCATGCTGAAGCTCGCTCTGTTGTAGCTGCCTGCCTCGATTGTCAGGGAACTCACACTCCAGTGCAATTTGGTACTAACCAGCAGTATACAGGCCTTACAGACTTAGCAAACTGATGCTACTCATATAAATGAGTTTGGCAGACAAAAATATGTTCATGTCGCTATTGATACATATTCTCATGCCTTGGTGGCAACAGCACATAATGGAGAAACAGGAAAAAAACGTGATTCAACATTTGCAGAAGGCCTTTACTATGCTTGAGGTACCATGCCAAATTAAACCAGTGGCCCAGCATATGTCTCAAAAAAAGTTCAAATATTTCTTAATTTGTGGGGTGTTTCTCACATGGATATTCCCCATTCCCCAATGGGACAAGCAATTGTTGAATGTGCACATGGCACATTGATACGACAGCTTCAAAAACAAAAAGGGGGAATGATTGGGGAACCACCCCAGGCATGTTTAGATAAAGCAGTTTATGTTCTTAACTTTCTCCATTATGGGGATAATCTTCTCTACCTCATCTTTTTCCACATTTTTCTTTTCTTTTTTTCAAAACAGAATTTGCAAAAAGGCGTCAAAGTATCTGTTGAGGATTTAGTTGCTGGCCAGTGGAGTGGCCCATGTGAGTTATTAACCTGGGGCAGGGCTATGCTTGTGTCTCTGTAGATGCCAGCCCTCCCTGGGTTCCTGCTCAGGGTGTTCGGCCTGTGCTGGAACCTGCACAGGGAGAAGGATGGGTAGTTTGACAAGCCAAGCACAATGTCTGGGTAACTTTGGCAAACATGACACATCAGGAAGCCTCGTGCCTCTCTACTGTGAGCCCTGAAAATCCATTCTCCACATGCTTGGTGGGATTGCCAGTAGACACCTGGCCTAACCCACTGCCCTATGTGGATCTTTGCAATTCTCAAAAAAATTGTACAAATAACTGAGATGGTATATATAGTTACCTTCCACAGGCTACACAAGAACCCCAGGAGCTAGAATTGTTAGGTTCTGTTATAATGGATGCTTGTGTGTTTTTTAATTATTCTTATAATAACACTGCACAATGCGGGCAAAATGTTAATGCAACTATTGTTATTTATCATAACTCAACCGCTTGGTGTAATTATACCTCACCTAACATTTCACAGTCTTTTGCTGTTCCTCTTGCATTACCTCCTGGTGTCTTTTTAATTTGTGGAGATCGAGCATGGGAGGTATTTCCTCCAAACTGAATGGAGGTCCATGCAGCCTTGGCAGACCCACCCTTTTAACACCAAATGCAACGATGATACTGAATATGACTAGGCATCAGAGATGAATATGGAGGGCTGCTCACCAGTTTACCTCAGGCTGTCATGATGAAGTAACATTTTGGAATCCAGACCAATTATTGCATCCTCCTTTTTTGCGCCAGGAGTTGCTGCTGCAGCTGCTTTAAAAAAATTAACAAATTTAGGGTGTTGCCTTAGTAAACAAACTAATGCCACTTTGTTGGCCCTTAGTGGCCTTTTAACTGATGTTGGTAGTGTTAGATATGCTACTTTACAAAACAGAGCTGCTATTGATTTTTTGCTTTTGGCACAAGGACATGGGTGTGAGGATTTTGAAGGAATGTGTTGTATGACTTTATCAGGCCACTCAGAATCTATTTTTAAGAGCATACAACAGTTAAAAGATGGTGTTAAGTGTCTGAAAGAGGATGAGACTTTAGACTGGCTAATGAAATTATTTAGAGGTTGGGGGTTATCTGGATGGTTAATATCTTTGGTCAAAACTGTGGGGGTAGTTTCCCAATAGTTGTGGTCGTGCTATTAATGTTGCCTTGCCTCGTTGGTCCTTTGCAAAGGGCCTCACAGAAGACTGTACACCATATTTCTAGCACAAATATAAAAAGGGGGAATTGTTGAGGAAGGCAGTGGGTCTGCTGCCAACTTGATTGAGAAGGAGTTTGACCTTCATAAGATCCTGGTGTAGCCTTGAGAGGAGGAACTTTCCTGAGTAAACAATATATGAGGAACTGCTGACCATGAAGCAGGATGCAAGAACTGCAATAGCAACATGCAGTAAGGAAGGTGGAAGAAAGTAAATGTTAAAAACAAGCTTTGTAACCAATCATGTAGATATACAATATAACAATGTTAATATAAAAGTAACTGCTAGATAATAAAGAGATTCTTCTTGACTGAATAAATTGTTGTGTCTGTCTCAACAATAACAAGAAGGGGCAGTAGAAAGGCCTAACGTGATGTGAAAAGGCTGCCTGCAGCCACAAGAGCGGGGAGGAGGCAGCTCCAGAGCCACACACAACCAGGGACCACAGCACCCATGGTGGCAGGAGCAGCGTGGAAAGCAGTTGATTGCACAGATTGGAGCAAGCAGCGGCAGCAGGCCCTGTAAAAAACGGGTGTAGTTCAAATGCAAACCATCTCGTTGGGGAGCAGCGAGAGGTTCCAGCCCGCCTCAGCCAGCGCAAGCAGCTCCTCCTCTGCCGGCAAGCGCAGCCACAGGCCTGTCCCTGCTCCCAGGACATGGCTGCTTTGGGAAGAAACGAGGACTGCTCTGTGAAATGCTCTGGGACAGCTGCGAAGGGGAAAGCTCCCCCAGACTCAGGGGTGACATCCCC
>NW_020799113.1:18797989-18812137 GCF_003259725.1 Athene cunicularia | reverse complement strand
CCCCCGGGACCCCCCTGGGAAGACACCTCTGCTTGGTGTGAGGAGAAAACCGCTGGGCTCAGGGGCTTGGGGAACTTGTACTCTCCCAGCAACACCAACATTCAACCCCCAAGGCTTCATTTTCAGCTCTGTGACACCAAGTCCTACCCTGGGCAGCCTCAGCCCACACCCACCCATGCTCTTGGGCCCATTCAGTGTGAGATTCTCAGATTTAGGGTTTCACTGTCCATGCAAGTTCCCCTGTGATGGCACGTCCCTGAGTAGGAATGTTTGGGGCACGGAAGGGACAGGATGAAGCTGTGTGATAACAATAGGAAGTCCCCAGCTCAACACAGCCACATACCAGTTCATGTGGATTAAAAACCAGAGTCCAGACTCTTGGTTTAGGACAGAATGTTTTTTGAGTCATCAGCTCTCAGACTTTCCCTCCCATTTTCTAGTGTCACCAGAAATTCAGCTGAACAGAAGCAGATGAGAGGGACACCCTGCACCCCCACGTGAGCTTATGGCTTTGGGACACCCACAGAGGGAGGGCTGCTGGAGTTGGTACAGGAACAGGCAGAGACCAACAGAACACTTTTCAGAGGTTCTTATTGGGGTAGTGAGAAATGGTTTCACCTCAGGGCACAGGAGTGACGTCAGGAGAATGAGGCAGGTTTAGAGGAGGGACATGAATCCACCCCACACACCAATGCCACTGTGAATTACACCCGAAAGGAGACTCCCAGATGGAAAGAGCGAAGCCAACAATGGAGCGGATTTTAGTAGCGAGAAGTCCTCCGAGTTGGTTGTTGGAGGGCAGCCTTGGCACTGCCCAGTTCCATGGGGTGGAGGATGGAGCCTGCTGGCAGCAGGGCCCCGCTGAGAAGGCAGCAGGGGTGCACCTGAGCAGCCCTCCCACCCAGCTTCTCGCCTGCTGCCACTTAGGCCAGCAGCCAACAGCCTCAACAAAAGCCTTTTCATGGAGAAACGAGTGTGAGGAAGGCTTTGGTGCCTGAGCTGGTAGGATGGCAGCGCGGAGCATTTTCTCCCTCCAGCGCAGATGGGTGCCGGGGCGGATGGATAAAGGATGGACAGCAGGGCAGAACGGCTGTGACGAGCAGGAGCCAGCAATGACGTCCCCGCTCCACAACACAGGGCGGTTTTGACTAGGCTTCTACAACAACTCATCTACAAGATACATTCAGCAGCGGCGTCAAGTGTTGTGGTTGGAAATACTCTGTTTGTTTCCTTTCCCTCCCCATCTTCAACCGGTGGGGAGGGGAAAGCCACTAGCTCCAGAGCACACCTTTGTCTTTATTTTGTGACTTGATGGATGGCATGAGCCAGGTAACCTACATTGCCCGATGTAACTCCCGCCACAGAGATTCGTCCGTCTTTTGTCATATAGATGGAGAACTCCTTGATCAGCCGCTCCACCTGGGGTGAAAGAGCAGAGTTCAAACTGCAGGCCAACCTCCACTCTTGTTAGCAGAGTGCAAATTTACCCAGCTTGCCAGAACTGAAAGCAAACTGGGTGCCAGCAGACATGGCATCCTGCTCCCTGTGGAGCCAGCAGTGCACCCTGTGAACCCGGAGATGCCGCTCAGCTCTCAGGTGACACACAAACACCGCAGATCTCCAGCCAGGAGTCACCTCACTTGAGCTGACCTTCAAGGTCACCCCAGAACAGCACCAAGTGACTGCTTCCTTTGACAGATAAGCAGACTAGGTCTGCTTTCAACCTCTACAAGCACAGCAGGGAACAGAGCAAGACCTGGGTCCCCATGATGCTCCAGTGCTGAGGGCCTGGGGGATGTTCCTCCTGGAGGAAGAACTGCTGACAAGGGCTCATTTTGGCCCCTGCAGTTGAGCTCTTACTGACAAGGACTGTGAATGACACCTCGAGACCACAGGAACTCTGTTTACCTGCTCAGGCTTCAGCCCTGTGAAGCAGAACATGCCGATCTGGTCAGTGATGTGCTGCCAGTTGTGGGAGGATCCTTCTTTCTTGAGGTTGGACACCAGCTGATTCCGCATGCTGATGATCCGGTCAGCCATGCCCTTCACCTCTACGAGCCTGAGAAGTCAACCCAGGAACTGCTCAGAGCAGGCTGGCACACACCAATGCTGCTTCCTGCCCCACAACTACCAGAAAGCAACCTCTCCACCTGGAAGGGCCTCATACCCCCAAAACACAGGGCAAGCAGATAAGCAAAGACTAGAGAATGTGAACCTGGAGCAGCTGGGGAGCTGCTTCTTTCTCCTCATACCAGAAGGTGACTTTTTATTTATTTATGCCATAGCTGTTGGACACTACTACAAGAGTATCAGCATCTCTCAATTCTGAAAGCCATGGGTGAGTAGGAGGCCTCATGGCAGTACTGCCCAAACACAGATAAAATAACATCTGCAGATAAATGAGGAGTGCAGGGGTACTCCCAGCACAGGCAGACATCCCAGCTCCAGGGCAGCACAGCTAGGAGACGTCTCTGCTGGTCCCTGGATCAGGCACAAGGGCCAGCCTGCCAGAGGAACAGCTCCCGGCAAAGCCACAACACACAGCAGGCTTTGTTCTGCCAGGCCAGCTGCCGGCAGGGACTCGACACCCAGTGGCTGGGAGAGCAGCACAGGCTGACACCAGGAAGCAGGCTTAGGGCATAAGGGTTACATTCCTGGGTCTTATTCCCAGGGGGCTTATGCTTCCACTGCCCCCACGTGAGACATGCTACATGGCTACAATGACTCGTCAGTCTTTTCCACTCCTTGGATAGGCAGCTCCTACAGCCCTCAATGCTAGGGGAGCTTTATCTCCTCCTTTACAGTGTTTTTTGTCTTGGTAACACAAGGGAAACTTGCTTGTGTCAGGCTGGACCGATACCAGCTGATGCCAAGACACGAGCAGGGATTTCTCCACAGGAAAGGGGTGGCACATGGTTCTGACTGCAGCCCTGAAGCTAAGAGCTGCCCACAACAGCAGCAGGCAGTAAGCACAGCACAGGGCTGCCACAGAGACCTTGCATCTCGCTGTTGTGAACATTAGGGGTTCCCTCTTACCACTCCTTCCGTAGGTCAGGGGTGTTGAGGATGATAGAGGCAATGCGGGCTCCGTTCAGGGGTGGGTTGGAGTACATGGGGCGGATGAGGATCTTCAGTTGTGACTCGACCCTCTTGGCTTCCTCTGCATCACTGCAGATCACCGTGAAGGCACCCGCACGCTCTCCTGAAAGGCGGGCAATCAGGTGTATGCAGTATGCAAGCCTCTGCCCTTGCATACCCAGGGCTGGGGCAGGACTTGTCCCAAAGCCACATCTTTTTAGTGTGGCCCTGATCCCTAGGAGGGTCTCCACCAGCTCTCCACCAGCTCCCAGCGGGTTCTCTCTTGTGCCCCAATCAGCACTGCAGGATCAACTCAGGCAGCACAAAGACACAGGCTGCTAAACCCCAGAGACCCTCCAAGAGCCCAGATGAAACCACTTCCACACCACCTGCCCTACTCACCATACAGCCCCATGTTCTTGGCGTAGGACTGTGACAAGACGACGTTGATGCCCTGCTCGATGAAATACCGCACAGCCCAGGCATCCCGGTTGATGTCCCCGCTGGCAAAGCCCTGGTAGGCCATGTCAAAGTACACAAGGAGGTTTCGTTTCTGCCAGCAAAGAGGGAAGAATGTCACAGGAGCTGAACACCCCTCCAGGAATCAGGGCAGCAGGCTGAAAGAAGCCACTGCAGGCAGCAGCCTGCTCACCTGCAAACTGTGCTCCTCCAGAAGTAGAGCTGTTCCCCTTTGCCACATGAGAGGCAGCCCAAAACCCACAGCTACCCAGCACACATCAAAACAGCAGGTCAAGACCCTCCCAGCACATTTATGGGATGTGAGGTCTGGCCCAGAAGGCAGAATTAGGTTCAGCAGTAATAAATTGCTCCATTTCAGTGTCTCCTGTATTATTGGTTTCCAGGAAAACCACCTGGGAACCCTCTGGGCAGGTGCCAGCCCTCACAATGCCTCCAGGCAGATAACCCAGCCACACTGCCCCTCGACCAGGAGACTCACAGCCATCTGCACGCCCCAGAGCCCACCTTGGCATCTACCAGTTCTCATGACACTACTAAGGCCAAGCATCCTCAAGCCAAATTTCACTGGCTACAGCTTGGAGGAGCAACAGGGAGAAAGAGGAGAAAGATGAAGGAAGTACCTGCACCTATCTGTTTCCAGATGAAGCTGGTGAGAAGACAGCAGGCACTTGAAAGACCTTCCAGCATTTTTAACACACAAGTACTGGGAGCTCCCCTCCAGCTAGCACAGCTCACTCTTTCGACCCTGCTGCTCTCCTTTCAGGTCTCCCTACCCCAGCTTCCTGGCAAGGTGCCAGAAGAAAGTCTGATGGCCAGCTAGAAGCTTTATGGGTGCATTTGTCTGGCTCCTGTCTTCAGTACTCCTGTACATGACACCCATCCTGGCCTCAGAGAAGGAAGTAACCTCTAGTGCAGTGAAGCCCAGAAGCCATCCATGAAAGCTCAGAGGTGTGTTTTTTCCAGGACCAGCACAGTACCCCTGGGACACTACTGCTCACCTTCACCATAGCTGCCAATTCCTTCCATTGCTCCTGCCGGGGATCCACCCCAGTGGGGTTGTGAGCACAAGCATGCAATAGGATGATGCTCTTCTCTGGAATTTTCTAAGGAAGATGTTACAGAGAATGAATTATTAATTACATCTGAGCACTCTCCTCAGCAGCTGATGAGACTTTTGCCCTAGAAAGCTTAGATGAGCTCTGCAAGGCCTCTAGCCTTGCTTTGGTGACCTCAGGCATCATATTTAGGCTAAAGCAAGAAGATCATCCATCTGCCCACATCACCCCTCTGCTTCCAGGCATGAAAGGCAACTCACGGAAATGTCATCCATGGCTCCAGAAAAGTCAAGGCTGCACGTCTTGGGGTCATAGTAGCGGTAAGCCTGAAGTTGCAAGCCAGCGTCACGGAAAATGGGTGTGTGATTGCCCCAGGATGGTTTGGGTAGATACACATCACGGCTAGACTTGAAGAACCGTTGCTGATCAAGAGAAAGACAGAATGTTCAAAGAGGTTGACCAGATTCAAGCAGTTAGAAAACTCCAAAGAGTCAGCTGCAATTAAAGTACATCTTTTCCTTCCACCACCAGCCAGGGACTCACCAAAAAGTTGGCTCCAATTCGCAGAGATCCAGTCCCAGAAATACCCTGCACAGTCACGTACTGTAAGGACAGAAACAAGTAGATGAGCCTGAGAAGCCAGGGTATGATACAGGGAAAGCCCAGTCACTATGACAGCACTGGCAGAAGCACAGCAAAATGGGGACATGGGGCTGGAGGAGACTGCATGGGTTTGTGACTCCAGTTGCAGGGAATTGGGACCCGCCACAAGATCAAATCTGCTCCTTGGGAAGGGCTGTTTCACCCCAGCCTTCAGAGGAAGCAGTTATCCTTGGGCCTGGCAGGCTGGCACCTCAGAGGCATGAGTACCCCTGCCAGTTCTCCCACTTTTGCCGGGCACTCATGTAACTAACAGTGCATCAGACAGCGCTGCCCACCCCCTGCTTCCCAGCCTGCTCCTTACCCGGCCGCTCTTGAAAGCCTCACTGTTTTCACCCAGAGCCAGTTCTGCAGATGCCCGGGTGAAATCCGCTAGCCCTGCAATGGGCAAGTACTCCTTGTCCATCTTCTTGGATGCTATCATGGCCTCCGCCTGGGAAGTAGGACACACATTCAGCAAGGAAGACATCCCCATGGAGAGGATGGTGGACAGCTCAAGGTCACTTCACATTCACTCGCTCAAAAGGGGCAAAGGTTGGTTTACAGAAGCTTCCTTGCAGAGATCAGGGCTCCTTCCAAGCAAAGGGCAGCAGTAAACATTTCAGGTGAAACCCTGCTTTTACCATGGGGCACAGTGCCCAGCAGCTGTGCCCAGCAGCCACCAGAGCCCTCAGTGGGTGCTACCATCGGTCAAGCAGAGCCAGGAAACCTGATGCTAAAGGAGAACACCACTTCCACCCCGTTACAAGTCCACAATGCTGCACAAGGACACATGTTTCTTTGCCCAAGCAGGAACTGTCCTGCAGAAAGGTGAGTTGACTTACTGAAAGGCAGAGGCAGAGATTGTCTCTACACAGGGAGACACCCCCAAACCAGGTAGGGTAGCAAGCCCTTTGTAGGGAGTGTTATTGAACTAGATAGAGCAGTTTAAAAAAAAAAATAAATAAAAATATCCAGAAACTCTGGCCAATTTTGAGAGCCACCTGTGTGAAAGGTAGCTCACCCAAACCTGAAACATGGTTCCCCCCAGCTTTGCTGATCTCTACTTCTTTCAAGCAAATCTCACATCAGAAACTGGTCCAAGTTCTTACCTAACACAGGATCAGAGAGTGGAAGCAAGAGCAGCAGATAAGGATCCATGCTCAGGAAAAATGTAGTGATGGGGAGACCTGGAGCACTCTGGGAACCCTACCTGTGCTCCCAGAGCAGTGAGACAGACCCTGGCAGCATTCACATACCACCAGGAAACTTTGTGACAGCATCCAGGCTCCTGGTTGTGACCCAGCTGCAATACACGCTGACACAGAGAGAGTGAGGGCAAGGGATGGCTTTAAACCCCACACTGATGCACAATGTATCCTCCCTACACCAAAGGAGCCAGTCAATACACGTGTTAGCCACCAGTTATTTAACAGCTTACTTCTATGCTTACAGCCCTGAAAGGCTCTGTAATCCCCTCAAGGGCAGTGTCTACATCCAGCTCCCTGGGCTGAAGTTTCAGACTGGCTTATGGAGAAACTGGTAACCACGGCTCAGCAGAATTTTAAGACTAATCGATCAAGGGGACAATGTCAGCTCTTTCCTCTCATGTTGGCTGGCCCAGGGAACATCAGCCTATTCAAGAAACACCTTGAAGTTCAGAGGAAAGCGGGGTTGGAGGGCTCATCGAAGTCAGCAATAAATTATGATTTACTCAGATGGAAACAGGACACATACTCCCTGTTTTATCTCCTACTACTCAACAGCTCTGTTGTGTCTCAAAAGCATTAGAACTGCTGTGGGAACATCCAGGAACACTGTCCTGCTCTATTAGAGACAAAGCTTGTTCTAAGGACCAAACCTTGCTTGGAAGCCTTCCCCCTCCCTGGCCCCAGCCCTGCCCAGTTGCCAGCACCAGGCTCACCTTGCGAACACAGTTCAGGACGAACGGCTTCCCATTGTCATCCCGGTACGCCCCCACACCCAGATTCATCTTCTTGGAGTTGGTGTCGCGCTTGAAAGCTTCTGTCACCCCCAGGATAGGGTCGGGGGGACCCATCTCCACATGGGACCACCATGAGCTGAAAGGAAAAAAAAAGCAGCTAAAAATTGGGCTTCTGAAATGGGCAGACACATGCACCAAGATGGCTAGAAAGAAAACCTGAAGGAAATCTTGTCTTTAAACCACTGAAAAAGGTACCAGCAGTGCTGAGAATTATTCAGGAGAAAAAAGTTCAAGTCCTTTATGCTCCATGATCTGGCACTTCATTTTACATTGCAGAATGGGCAAAGAGCCTCAGTTCACTGTGGCTGAAGGTAACTGACTCCCTCCAAGTTGTTAACATATAGAAATGGTTCTGCTTGCCTTATTGTGCTGACACCAGAAGGCCCCAGGAAACAGAAGTCTTAAACCCTTATGCTCTGGCCAGATGCCATCTCTTCTCAGCCTACAGGCAGGGTCGCATAGGTTAGTCCCCTCCAGGGAACCTCAGCCAGACTCAGGCAATTGCACAGAGTATGAGCACAGAACCTCTTCCAAACTCCTGGAAGGACTCTTGTGCATGAGAACTAATCTGCTTTTCCCGCAACACCGCCTGACCTAACAAAGGTATTTCCCTTCCCTGCCCTACAAACTCTGCCTCACTTGAAGAGGGATGTTGCAGCCAAATGCCGTTTTCCTGGAAACTGCAGAGGGCAATTTCTTCCCAGTGTGACAAGCTTCAGCATGAAGGCCCCTTCCCTTGCTGTCAAGCACAAAACCTCCCTGTGTCAGGAGGTGTTTTGTGCCCCACTCCCCAGCAGCCACTCTACAAACCACCTGCCTCTGCCCTGTTGGCAGGACATCCTGGAGACGGAGAGGCTTTCTTAATGTCAAGGGCAGACCAGACCATGCTATAAAAAGTAACCCGTTATTCTCTCTTTGGCCACAGCCCCTGCCCAGTCCCAAATCCAGGCTTTGCAGGTTTGTAGATAGCACAAGAGAAGCAGTGTTGTGGTTTTTAACCTGCCTGGCAGAGGGCTACAGCTGTAACAGCCCCCTCCTGAAGACAGGATTGCTAAAGATGACGACTCCACGCAGCTCTGAGCATCCTGACTCACAGCATCACACTGGCCCTTACCCAGACCCCTGAGCTGGGTGGGGGACAAAGCATGCAGCATGAGTTATTGGGTTTATACCTTCTGGGGAAGGATTCAGTCCTGATTACTAAAGGAGAAGCTCCCACAGGTAATGCTGCCACATATCAGCTTTACAAAGCTTTGTAGCCCAGGGAAGGCCACCTCACGTGAAGATAACAGGCTTTCGCAACACAGGGACACTGTCCCTGGGGCTGGATCCTGCCCCAGACCTCGAATGCAGCCTGGAGCCACCCCCGGGAGAGCCAGACCTCCTGCTGTGTGGTGACAGGCACAGCACATCTGAAGGCAGCAGGACCAGGGTTAAGGAAGGTCTAACACTTTCCTCTCCACTTCGTCCTTGCTTTGGGTCTATTTAGACCCAGTTTACTCACTCCACGAACATACTTTGAGCTAGCATATGTATACAGATTGCATCTCACAGAGCCCCAAACATCATTTGTCCTCCTGACTTAACTGCTCTTCCCATCAGCACAGTACTTCCAAAAAAAAAAAATAAAAAATCGCTATTTCTCCTCTTGAGAGACTCTGTAGAAAAAAGGGTAGCCAACATGTACAAGGCAGACCCACCTTGGGTAGTTTAAAAATGGAAGATGTGCTTAGCATTTTCTAGACCACTAACAAGTCTTAATTACCTCTCGGGTAAGTACAGGATCAATTTAGGAGGATGAGTCAGTCATGCCAGCAACACACCCCCTCCAGAGAGGGCCACCGGCTGCAGCCTTGCAGAGCCAACCTGAGCAGGACATGCCGAGGGGGCTATCGGGGCAAAGCCCTACTGCAGGCTCAGGCAGCACAAAACACTGCTTTGGAAAAGCCCTCCTGGCAATGGAGGGACAGGGAAAGACACTGCACAGGGGTGCATCCCTTTGCAGTTCACTTGGTCTACGATGATTTTGGTATGGAGGGCTGCAGGAGCCCAGTCACCTGTTTAAAGAGTGCTGCTTTTAAGATGGTGACAGCACCCTCTTTCTGCCGGGTTTATCACCAACCAGCTTACAGTTTGGGGTATTTAGGTCCTGATCCTGCAAACCCTTAAGCAGGGTACTGGGCTCTAATATACTACTGCTGCAATTAACACTGGTCCTGAGGGCATTTAACTAAGCTGCAGCACTCTGGAGAGTTAAGTACTTTCATTCTGAGTTGGTCTTCCTATCGGCTTAAGGCAGCAAAGGGACTGATTTTAGGACTGATTTTCTGGTTCTCAGCTTGAAGGTTTTGAGGTGAAGGCCAAAGACTCCTCTGCCATTCCCCAGGACATGAGCTTTCAGAGAGACAGAAGAAAAAAGTCCAGGCACACACCACGATACCTAAGAGATCACAGAGGCAAAGCTTTCTAGACAGGGGTTTGAGAAGAGATCCACTGGGGATCCGAGGCCACTACTGGGGATCCGAGGCCACAAGTCCTAACACACCGCTACTCTATGTTAATGTTGTCTCTGCACTACATTATATTTTGAGCAATTAAAAGAGCATTGGTCACGAATAAAGGTCAAAGTTATAAACTGCACATCCTCCCTGCCAGGCTGGAAATATTTCAGTGTGGAAAACTAAACAAAGGTAAGTTTAAGTTGGGGTTGAACTACCTGAGGGGCACCTGATGTAAGCCAAAGAAAACATGTTTTCCAGCTATGGGACCTGAACAGAGGCGGCTTGAGTTGGAGTTTAGATGCTGAGCAGACCTGGTGTTCAAGTAATCTCTGTACTTTTCAGACAGGCTGGTCTTCTGAGCTTAACGCAAGAGCAGTGTGACAAATGGGAGAGAGAAAGAGGGTAGAAAAATGCACCAGAACTGTGTAAACCAGCAACACTCTTTAAAAATGTATGTGGAACTCACAGCCCAAGCTGCAGAGACCTAAGAGAGTGCTTATGGACTCAAGCCAAGCCCAGAAAGCAAGTTTTCCTCTTGGTAAGCAAGCATTTACAAGTCCAGTGAAGGTTTCCATTGTGAAGAGGCCAATTCATGTTCCCTGAGGTACAGCCACATAAGATACTGGATTTCAAAACCTCTGCCAAAGCCCCTGCAGCAGTTTTGCAAGCAGGAGCAGAGCAGAGGGGCCAAAGGTGATGCTGTCTGGATACCACAGCTAAAGCAAATATTTACACAAGAACAATGCCAACAGGCTGCTCTGGCTACTACTGTCCTTTCAAGCCTAAAATTTCATTGCCCCAGTCAGCTGCTGCAAGCTTCCCACCAAGCAAAGCATTTAAAATAGCTATCTCCTTATGCATCAGAGCAGCAGACTGAGTTATCACCTTAATTAGCATTTGTGTGTCAAGGGAGCCATTTTAATCATTTCATATCTCTGCATCTCTGTCCTGATCTCACAAAGACCATTCTCAGCACAGAGCAATGGTAACTGCTCCAAGCACCAGGCAAAGCTGCTGAAGATAAAAAAAAACAAGAACTGCTAATCACTGTTTGGCATCCCCTGTAAGGGGATAAAGAGCCACTCTTTGGGCACAACAGGGGCCGTGCACAAAGGCTCTTTATAAAAGGGACAACCTGCATCTCTTTTAGGTGACCTTAATTCAATTCAGTAATTTATAGTTTGCTGTATAACAAGCTTAAGAAAAGCAAAGCTATTGGCAGTGGGCTTGCAGACCTTTCAGAGGCTCACTACAGTCCAAGTGCAGGAAGCACAAGTTCTAGATAGCTGTTCCCCAACATGTGCTGAGAAGAGCCAGCAGGCTACCTCAGAAGAAGCAAAGGCTGGGAGCATTCCCCTCACAGGTCAGCGAGGGGCCATGTTGTACAGAACAGGGTTAATCAATATGTAATAGTCTCCTCTATCTGCTGGAGTGGGAAAATAAAACCCTACTGCTTTCCCGCTCTGACAAGGTCTGGGAACTGTTCCTTAAAGCTTCCTGAGCCAATATGGACCAGGAGTCAACAGGCTCTGGAGAGCAGCAAGGCCTTGCCTGGACCCCTCAGCATGCTCTGCTCCTTGGCCTGCTGATCATGGTGGTGTTCCCTGCCAGTGCCCGATGTCTCTCGGGTCAGCTGTACTTCGTGGAGCTGTTCTGGGGCTCCAGCTGCACCCTGTGTCCTTCCACCCATCCCTCTGCTGGCTTCAGTGACAGCGGAGCCCAGAGCTGCCAGTGCAGAAGTGATCCACCCAGAAACACCCTCGCTCCCACCCAGCCCGCTCACGCCAGGTTTTGCACACCTGAAGGCAGGGCTCTAGCGCAGGCAGTGCTGCACACCGGCTGCACCCCCCAGCCCCATTTCACCGTGCAGGGCTCCCTCCATTCCCACTGCACGGTGCCCGCCAGGCAGCAGCACCCCAGCCCCATTTCACAGTGCGTGGGGTCCCCTTGGCTGCATCGCTCCATGCGCCCCGACTGCAGCGCCCCTGCCCCGTTTCACAGCACGGGGGCCCTCCATGCCCTGCTGCACTGCGCACCCCCCAGCAGCACCCCGGTCCCAGTTCTTGGCGCAGAGGGTGCCCGCAGCCCCACTGCTCGGCGCAGAGGGTGCCCGCAGCCCCACTGCTCGGCGCAGAGGGTGCCCGCAGCCCCACTGCTCGGCGCAGAGGGTGCCCGCAGCCCCACTGCTCGGCGCAGAGGGTGCCCGCAGCCCCACTGCTCGGCGCAGAGGGTGCCCGCAGCCCCACTGCTCGGCGCAGAGGGTGCCCGCAGCCCCACTGCTCGGCGCAGAGGGTGCCCGCAGCCCCACTGCTCGGCGCAGAGGGTGCCCGCAGCCCCACTGCTCGGCGCAGAGGGTGCCCGCAGCCCCACTGCTCGGCGCAGAGGGTGCCCGCAGCCCCACTGCTCGGCGCAGAGGGTGCCCGCAGCCCCACTGCTCGGCGCAGAGGGTGCCCGCAGCCCCACTGCTCGGCGCAGAGGGTGCCCGCAGCCCCACTGCTCGGCGCAGAGGGTGCCCGCAGCCCCACTGCTCGGCGCAGAGGGTGCCCGCAGCCCCACTGCTCGGCGCAGAGGGTGCCCGCAGCCCCACTGCTCGGCGCAGAGGGTGCCCGCAGCCCCACTGCTCGGCGCAGAGGGTGCCCGCAGCCCCACTGCTCGGCGCAGAGGGTGCCCGCAGCCCCACTGCTCGGCGCAGAGGGTGCCCGCAGCCCCACTGCTCGGCGCAGAGGGTGCCCGCAGCCCCACTGCTCGGCGCAGAGGGTGCCCGCAGCCCCACTGCTCGGCGCAGAGGGTGCCCGCAGCCCCACTGCTCGGCGCAGAGGGTGCCCGCAGCCCCACTGCTCGGCGCAGAGGGTGCCCGCAGCCCCACTGCTCGGCGCAGAGGGTGCCCGCAGCCCCACTGCTCGGCGCAGAGGGTGCCCGCAGCCCCACTGCTCGGCGCAGAGGGTGCCCGCAGCCCCACTGCTCGGCGCAGAGGGTGCCCGCAGCCCCACTGCTCGGCGCAGAGGGTGCCCGCAGCCCCACTGCTCGGCGCAGAGGGTGCCCGCAGCCCCACTGCTCGGCGCAGAGGGTGCCCGCAGCCCCACTGCTCGGCGCAGAGGGTGCCCGCAGCCCCACTGCTCGGCGCAGAGGGTGCCCGCAGCCCCACTGCTCGGCGCAGAGGGTGCCCGCAGCCCCACTGCTCGGCGCAGAGGGTGCCCGCAGCCCCACTGCTCGGCGCAGAGGGTGCCCGCAGCCCCACTGCTCGGCGCAGAGGGTGCCCGCAGCCCCACTGCTCGGCGCAGAGGGTGCCCGCAGCCCCACTGCTCGGCGCAGAGGGTGCCCGCAGCCCCACTGCTCGGCGCAGAGGGTGCCCGCAGCCCCACTGCTCGGCGCAGAGGGTGCCCGCAGCCCCACTGCTCGGCGCAGAGGGTGCCCGCAGCCCCACTGCTCGGCGCAGAGGGTGCCCGCAGCCCCACTGCTCGGCGCAGAGGGTGCCCGCAGCCCCACTGCTCGGCGCAGAGGGTGCCCGCAGCCCCACTGCTCGGCGCAGAGGGTGCCCGCAGCCCCACTGCTCGGCGCAGAGGGTGCCCGCAGCCCCACTGCTCGGCGCAGAGGGTGCCCGCAGCCCCACTGCTCGGCGCAGAGGGTGCCCGCAGCCCCACTGCTCGGCGCAGAGGGTGCCCGCAGCCCCACTGCTCGGCGCAGAGGGTGCCCGCAGCCCCACTGCTCGGCGCAGAGGGTGCCCGCAGCCCCACTGCTCGGCGCAGAGGGTGCCCGCAGCCCCACTGCTCGGCGCAGAGGGTGCCCGCAGCCCCACTGCTCGGCGCAGAGGGTGCCCGCAGCCCCACTGCTCGGCGCAGAGGGTGCCCGCAGCCCCACTGCTCGGCGCAGAGGGTGCCCGCAGCCCCACTGCTCGGCGCAGAGGGTGCCCGCAGCCCCACTGCTCGGCGCAGAGGGTGCCCGCAGCCCCACTGCTCGGCGCAGAGGGTGCCCGCAGCCCCACTGCTCGGCGCAGAGGGTGCCCGCAGCCCCACTGCTCGGCGCAGAGGGTGCCCGCAGCCCCACTGCTCGGCGCAGAGGGTGCCCGCAGCCCCACTGCTCGGCGCAGAGGGTGCCCGCAGCCCCACTGCTCGGCGCAGAGGGTGCCCGCAGCCCCACTGCTCGGCGCAGAGGGTGCCCGCAGCCCCACTGCTCGGCGCAGAGGGTGCCCGCAGCCCCACTGCTCGGCGCAGAGGGTGCCCGCAGCCCCACTGCTCGGCGCAGAGGGTGCCCGCAGCCCCACTGCTCGGCGCAGAGGGTGCCCGCAGCCCCACTGCTCGGCGCAGAGGGTGCCCGCAGCCCCACTGCTCGGCGCAGAGGGTGCCCGCAGCCCCACTGCTCGGCGCAGAGGGTGCCCGCAGCCCCACTGCTC
>NW_020799113.1:18792988-18797939 GCF_003259725.1 Athene cunicularia | reverse complement strand
GGAGGGGTGGGGTGGGGTGTGTGTGTCCTTGGTCTCTGCCCTGTCCTGGCAGAGCCATGGTCCCCCGGGACCGGCCTGGAGGTCCCACTTACGATGGTCTGTGTGTACTCCTGCAGCTTGGGCTCGTCGTAGGGCCGGTTCGCTTTCTTCAGCAGGTCTGACAAGAAGCCCTGGAAGGAGAAGGTGTCGCTGGCTGTCCCCAGCTGTCCCAGGGGGCTGCCCCACCGGTGGGGACCCGGCTCAGCCCACCCCATGCCTGCAGCCCACCTTGAGCTCATTGGCTTCGATGTAGCCGCTGCGGTCTGTGTCGTACCTGCGCCAAGCCTGTGAAGCAGCCACTGCAAATGTCACCATGGGCTCATTTCCCACATTTCCCCCACCCCCGACACATTTGTGCCCCCATAACCCCCCACCTGGAGCATCCCCCACCACCCTTGCAGAGATGGGGTCAGCTCACGGCTCCCGATCTCGGCTCATGGTGGCCTCACTGGTGCCACATGCTCTCCCTTGAGGCTGGATGCTTTTGTTCAGGCCTGTGCCAAGAGTTCAAGCACTGTTACCCTTGCTTTGATGTGCAAGGCCAGGCTTTAATATTTGATTGCATCCCCCGATTAAACCATAGTGCCCGTTTACCCACCCCCCCATGCCGCAGGGTGCTTCACTTTCAGCTGTCACCTCCACCCTGGGATCATTTTCCAAGCACAAGCTCTCCCCACCCAGGAAGCTGCACTTCCCCCTCCATCTCCAGCCACGTTTTGGACCCCATTGGAATTTCTATCACACCCTGCAGATAGGTTCACCCCGTGTAAGGGCATGGCAAGGTCTTGGGGTGGCCCAGAGCAGCGTTTTCTGCTTCAGCACGTCCCTTGGGCTCTAAGGACCAACTAAGAAGGGGGAATTTGCAGAAACAGCTCCAAGTCCCCACAGCTCACCTCACCTGGAGACCGGGACGAGGTGCTCTGCTGCCCCGAAAGATGCCCAAGGGGCTCTGAGGGCTGGGAAAACTCACCACACTCCTGCTCTCCCCCCAGACCAGCACCACTGCCCAATGCTGAGCTCAAGCCAAGAGTTTGGAGGAGACTGGGGGAAGGGGGGGACTTGGGTAATGCAAGCTCCCAGTTGTTTCTCTGGGAGACCGAATCCCACGGGGAGTCCCGGCACAGCCTGCCCTGCTCACCTCCATGAACTCCGAGCTGGAGCCCACGTGCTGGCGGAAACACAACAGGAAATTCTCCTCCGTGGGCAGGATCTGGGCCAGCTGCAGGGAACATGAGCAGCGGGGGTGCAGAACATGAGTGTCAGGGGAGGACCGCAAGCATCCCCGGGATCCGCAGGGCCAGCACCACTCACCTCCGCCATCTCGATTTTGCCGTCAGCGTTTTTGTCGTACTTGTGCATGAACTCCTTCATCTTGTCGCCCAAGTTGTCATTCTTGGAGTCCTGCCAGCAAGGAGGAGGGGATGGGAGTGTTTACCCTCCCACCCTGTGCCGGTGTCCCCCTGCTCTCCTCCCTGCTGGGATCTGGCAAAACCTGAGCTGCCCCAGTCCCGTTTGTTGGTGCCATTCCTAAACCGGGCTGACTTGAGCCTGAACCCTCGGGCAGGAGGGAAAGAGGGAAGCAGGGGGTGAAATGAGGAGAGGCCCTTACCACACCCGCCCCCTTCCTTGCGCTTTCCAGCTCCTGGAAGAAGTTTTCCAGCTCTTTGCCTTCAATGTAGCCATTTCCTAGGAAAGGAAAAAATTGCAATAAGACACACACACACACCCCTCCCCCCCGCCCCTCGGTGTCAGAGCGCGGGAGGCAAGGGAGCGACGCTCCCAGGGGATACAGCACTTGTCCCCCTTCGCGCAGGGACACGGCTTCAAGGCAACTGTGGCAGCAAAGAAACACCAGTTGATGCTGAGTGTTACACAAACCCGGCAATGCTCGAATTTGCAGAGAGATGGAGCCCTGTGTGTTGTAGCCTGGAATGGGGACGTGGCCCTAGGCTTGTCCCCTGCACCTGCCCGTAGGGAGCAGGGTGCTTCGTCCCCATCCCCATTGCAGGGGACTTTGTCCCCATCCCAGTGTATGCTGCATTTTCTGCATCTGATGCTGTAAGTGGTTGGTTTAATTAAACCTTTCCTTCCTGAGCACCCCCAGCCAGGACTGTGAGGGCCAGCAAGGGCAAGCAGGGAGCAGAGGGAAGGCACCTGCCACAGCGTCACTCCCCGAATGCAGGACCAGTCCCAGGATGATGGAGTCAGCCCAGCACCAGTCTCTGAGGAGGCCAAGGGCTCAGAAAGATCTCTGTCCCATGGACTCTCACCCCTCACTGCTGATATCTGTGCTGAGATGTGTTTCCTACCGAACCTGGGGTATCCACAGCCCTTCCCACCCGCAGGATGCTCAGTGGCAGAATGGCTCAGCCAGGACCGACCCACCCATGCATCGCTCCCTTGGTAGTGACCCTTGGTGGCTCTGAGGGGGTGACGTGCCAGGGGACCGCAGCAAGGACACCGGCTCTGCAGTGCTGCCACCACCCTGCCAGAAATCCTCTCTCCTGGCAACGTCTGGACCCAGCTGGGGGATGCTGCCCTTTCCCCCAAGTTGCCTGACTGAGGTCTAACAAGGGCTCTTCTTTGTGGGCATCCCCCCCAAACCCCTCCCCATTTCATCTTCCAGAGGCTTGGACCGTGGCGCCCTGTCCTGTGCCACCTTCGACATCATCACCCACAGGCTCCCCAGCAGCATCTTCTCCCCGCTGCAACGTGGTAGCTGGGAATAACCCATCCACATCCTGGCTGGAAGCGCCTCGGGAAGTCTTGGGGCACCTTCCTCTTTGACGGCCACATCCCGATGGCTGAGTAGCATCCCTCCCAGGAGGTGATGAGGGGCTTGGGCGATATCAGGGTGCTGGTGTGAGCTGCTGATGGGCTTGGCTTTCCACTGCCCTTCCCAGAGGCTTTGCTTTTGCGGGTGTGGGAGAGCCCCAGGCTCCTTTGAAATCAGTTGGGGAAAAAAATGAGCAAGAGTTTTGAGCCAGGAAAAGGAATAATGACAAGAAATGCCATGGCTGGTAG
Organism: Athene cunicularia; assembly: GCF_003259725.1. NCBI lineage: Eukaryota > Metazoa > Chordata > Aves > Strigiformes > Strigidae > Athene > Athene cunicularia. Next base: position 18,794,876 of record NW_020799113.1, on the reverse strand, counting down.
CTTGGTCTGATCCATGTCTGCAGAGTGGTGGGGTGTGGAGTGACCCAGAAAATACCCTCTGGAGAGCCACGGCCAGTCCATGCACCTGCACCTTGGAGCCTCCCTGTGCTGCGGAGCCACAGGACAGCTGTGGCTGGCAAAGCGAGGACGTCAAAGACACCCAAAGGGACACCTCTGGGGCATGAGGAGCCTCAAGGGGAAGTGGGTGAAAACCCATTGGAGGGGTTTGAGACTAGGGAAGAGCTTGGGGGAGACAGCTCTGTCCACAGGGGGAGGAACCCTGGGACCCTCCAGCATCCCGTGCCCATCGGCAGAGGGAAGCGGCCGGGGCTGTTGCAGCTTCCGCCTGGAGCAGCTGAGCATCGTCCGCGTCAAGGCCACCATCTCCCTGACGCCCGAGTCCCTCCTCTCCTGGGCACCCGCCGTGACACAGCCCGACAGCTTTACCCTGCCCGGGGGCCGCAACCCAAGCTGGATCCGTGCCTGCCTCTGTGTTTTGGAGATGCCGGAGCACATCCAAAAGCACAGCGGGACGTGCTGCAGGGGGGCAACTGGACACCCACACCGGGAGCTGCCCACTCCGGCTGGGGTCCCGCTGTCCCACCTTCCCCAGGCCCTCGGCTGCTCCAGTGCCAGCTCCAGCGGTGACTGGGACGGTGGTGTCGGTGTCCCCGGCGCTGTGGGGGGTGCAGGAGGGACCCCGACGGCGTGTCCGGGAGGGCACCCAGCACAGCCTGAGCTCCCGCTTCAGCAGCGCAGCCGGGGACCCGGCGTGACGCAGTTTCCAGGAGGGTTTTTGTCCCCAAATCTCCCCGCATGGACGGGAGACCCAGGGAAGGGCAAGAGCTTTTCCCCGGCTGCTCGCCCCAGCGGGCTGAGCCTCCACAGCACCACGGAGCTGAAATAAACTATTTTCCCACCAAAACGATGCTGCTTTTTGCATTTTCTGTCTGCTTTTTGGGGCTGGCAGCAACGGGCACCCGGAGTGGCATGTCCAGCTGTGACTCCGTGGGGAGGTGACATCCCCGTTGGGGACATGGCCACTGGCACAGCATCCCCGGGAGAGGTTCTGCGGGGCTGGGAAGCAGGTGGGGAGGGATGGAGCACCCCAGCCATGGAGGGGCCACTCCTTCACCCTGCTCCGGGCAAGGGACACCCTCTCTGTCACTCCTTGCTTCCAGGGCAAGGGGGTGGCCCTGGGACCAGGCTGGTGGCTGTGTGACCCCCCAAACCCAGGAGCCAAGGATGGGGAATGAAAGGGCAGAGGGGTGGGCAAGGGTTTCCTGGAGGGGGCACCCCGGGAAGGGCAGAACTCCTCAGCCAGCACCCAAAGGTGACACCAGCCCTAAGCGAGCCCCCGCTCTCGGGGTACCTGGCACCTGGGGGACGGACAAAGGAAACCCGGGGTACCCCGGGCTCATCTCCACGGGCTCCTGGTGGGCTCCGGTGCCGGGGGTCCCCATCCTTTCCCGACGGGGAGATCCTGGGAGGCCGATCGTCTCCACAATCCCGGAGTTCTCCCCGACGGGGCTGCACCCCAGGGGCTCCCCACCATCCCGGGGGACTCCCCATCGCGCCGGGTGCTCCCCGTTCTCCCTGGGGCTGCGGCGGCGGAGGAACCTCCTCTGGGCTCCCCCCGACGGGATGTCCGGGGACTCTCCAATGTCCCCCCTCGCCCCGCGCTCCCGGGGATGCTCAGCCCGGTGCCCTCCCCGCCGGTTTTGGCGGAGGTGACGGCGGGTCCCCCGCGCCCCGGGACTGACCGTCCGTGTCGAAATGTCGCCAGACGTCGAGGAACTGGGAGGCGGTGAGCTCGGCCAGGTGGAGGTGCGGGGCCTGCTGCGGGCCAGCCATCTCCCGCTGCCGCCGCCGCCGCTGCCGCCGCCGC
>NW_020799113.1:18784383-18792938 GCF_003259725.1 Athene cunicularia | reverse complement strand
CCGCTGCCCCGGGACACCGGCCGGGCACGGGGGGCAGCGGGACACTGGCACTGCAGGGGGGGCGGGACACGGACACACCGGGACACCCGGACAGCGGCACCGCGGAGGGGGAGGGACCGGGACACCCGGACACCGGGACACCCGGACACCGGCACCGCCACGGGGGACACCCGGACATCGGGACACCCGGACAGCGGCATCGCGGGGGTCGGGGACCGGGGCACCGGGAACGACGGGGGCAGCCCACGCCCTGCCCTTGTCCCTGCCTTGTCACCCATCCCTGCTCTATCCACCTGCCCTGCCCAATGTCACCTACCCCTGCCCCATCACCTGTCCCTGCCCCATCACCTATCCCCGCCTTATGTCACCTACCTTTGCCCCATGTCACCTACCCCTGCCCTGACACCTATCCCTGCCTTCTCACCCTGTCCTGGACTGCCACCTCCTCCTGCCTGTCACTCCACCCCTTCCCCAAGCTCCTGCGTCCCTTCGTGTGCCACGCAGCCCTCAGCCACGTCACCCAGCCCTACCCCTGTCACTGTGTCCCTGTCCTGTGTCACCACATCTGTGCGCCTTGTCGCTGCCCCCCTGCCTCGCTGGGCTCCTGATGGCAGCTCCATTCCTCAGGACTTGCTGGTCCTGGCGCGAGGAGCAGGGCGGAGGCAATTCCAGTGCCACCGCCACCAAGGGACCACGCGCTGGCCGCAGCAGGGCAGTCACCCGCGACCCATGGCTGCGGCAAGGATGAGAAATCCAGACCCTGCTCCCATTTTTTTTGAGGAAAACTCAAGGAATCCTCAGATCAAGGCTTTGCCATCCCTGCTGAAGGGGGTCTTCTTGGAGGGATGGGAGTGGTGCTCAGCCCAAAAAGCAATGTTTCTCACACTGATGCCACTTGCTGGCTGCCAGCTCGTCAGGGGATTTTCTTTTCTTAAGTTTTCCCAAATGGCAGGGAAATTTCCAGGCCCAAACAAACAGCCACACTTGGGGTTTGTCACTGGCTCCAGCACAGCCTGCCCAGGGGAAGTGTTGCTATGGCTACGGGGAAAAAAATAATATAATTCAGATCCAGCGAGAAGGCTCAGCCGATAGAAGTGCTTAATTAAAGATGAGAAGAAGGCAGGAAACTTCAGACGTGCGCAGAGCAGGGATGTAATCGGCAGCAGGCAGCTGCGGGCAGCTATCGGGGGGACTGCCCATCCTGCCGGGTGCTGGTGCCTCTTGTTTTTGTCTCTTGGCTGGGAGAAAAGGGGATGTGATGTGCTTCCCCCAAATCACAGAGCCCATGGCCCGTTTGGGAGCAGGCCCGTGGGGAGCTGGGGCGGGACAGGATGCTGACTCTGGGCATGGCAAGGGAGATGCTGCACCAGCATCCCACAGGGAGAGCCAGGCTGGGACAGAGCAGTGGGGTGGCCTTCTCCTCCTCCCTGCTGCTCCACGCATCCTTCAAGCACGCACAGAGATGCTGAAGTGTGTCCCAGGTACCTGATTCACATTTCCTGCAGTCTGGCATAGAGATGAGCTGCAAAAAAAGTTTCCTTTTCCCGTTTTTTGGAGCACAGTTTTCCCCAGCAGAGCTCATTGCTTTTCTGTCCCCCTCCCTTCAGAGCAAAGTTTTCCTGGGGGCTGAAAGCAGACACCCGCTGCCTCCATGGGGCTCAGGGATGTGTCCCCAAGGGTCCCCAGGCTGGGGAGAGAAGGGGCACAGGAGAATGTTGGGTCCCCAACACTGCTCCATCATCTGCTCTGTGGGGAGCAGAGCCCCAACCCACAGCAGGGATGGCTCTGGGCCAGCAGCCCAGCATGGTCACGCTGCTCTCCACTGACGAGGAACCAAGATTGCTCCAGGCTGGCACCTGGCAACAAAATCTGGGCTATGGCAGTGCCCTGACTCTGCTCCCTGCTATCCCTGGGGAAGTGCTTCCTCCAGCTGCCCCTGTGAAGCACCCGGCAGGGCAAGGAGGGTTCATGACCTGGGAAGAGGTCTGCTAAGATTGAGAAAGAGAGTTTTAGAGAGGGTTGTGAAGCTTTGGGCAAGGAAAGCAAGTGGGGGTTGTTTAAAGTCAGCTCCCAGAATGGGTGCCTGGGCGCAGCTGGCGGCAGGAGGGGTTGTCCCCTCTGCAGGATAAAAGGCTGGATGGTTCCTTCCAGCCTTCACCCATGTCCTAGCTCTTAAACCATCTCTTATCTGAAAGTGCCATCACATTTTGGAAATAACAGACCATCACACTGCTTACAGAGTCAGGCTTTAATTCAGCAACAAATTGAGATCAGCCCACTGCCATGACCCGCATCACATCGCTCCCCCTTGCTCCACATACTCAGTGTGGCAGGGAAGAGTTTAATTCTTTTCAGCATATGAAATCCTTGCAGTGAAGACTTAAAGCTTTTGGAAAAAAAAAATCCAACTCACCACTACAGCAGAAACCCCTTAATTCAACTGCAGGTTTTCAGTAAAGAGAAACATCTAAGGGAATTTTGATAACTTGAAGGCAAAGCATACGTTCGGCTGCTGAGCTGAGAAAGACAGAACATTTCTAAAAAAGTTTTCTGCTTTCCTTTTATGTAGAAAAGAGTGCAAACAGCAAATCTCATGTAAAAGAAGAGTCTGGGAAACCAAGCCTTGCAAAGGAAACAGGATGGATCACACAATCAGATATTTTTGGTGAGGTTGCATGGCTGTTTCTCAGATAACAGCAGAGATCTCCACTTAAAAACTCATGATATGGTCCAGGCAAAGGTTGTATCAGAGATTTCTCCCCTTGACATCAGGCTTTTATATGAATCACACATGAGGGCATCAATATAAAGTCTTAATCTCCAAGGGGCTGGAGCAGCAGGATCCCATGACCTGGAAAGTTTTCTCTGGACTGATGAGCAAGGAAAAGGAAAGGGCTGGCACAAAGGATGGGCCAGATCAGCTCATGAAACCATGGCTGAGAGAGAGTAAAGGGCTGAGAGAGCTGTGCAGCTCTGCCCTGCACCAGCACAGGTCTTCCACCAGTCCCCTGCCACAGGTGCAGCAGCATGGGACAGCCTGTGCTGGTGGCATTCACTAGGCAGGCAGCACCTGAGCTGATTGCTAATCATAGCACTGAAAAATCCAGGATCAGTCATGCAATTTGGGGTTCTTCTTCCACTGTGAAGATTTTTTATTTTTTCATGCATCTGCCAGCTTATCCCTATGGCTATAGCAGCCTGAATTCAGACACAGGTAAGTAGCAAAACATAGGAATGAAAGAAAGCTGTGGTTGCCTTACAATCTACTCCTTTCAGCCATGGATGTTGCTGGAAAGCTCTAAGTGCACTAAATAAAAGGCACAGCATCAAGGAAACCACGTCCTGCTTCCAGCACAGATGACTTGCTGCACTGGCACCACCACAGCCCATCATACCTGTCAGCTGCTCAAGAGGTAGTTGAGGTCCTTTGGTTTTTGGTATTTTTTCCGAGAATTCCTCAGCCCAGTGGGATCAGTAAGAAATACCAGTGCAAAGTGCTGGGCAAATGTTGGTCCTGATTATCCTGAGCTTTAAGTGCTGGTGCTCTGGTACCCCAGGGCTGTCCTCCAGCCTGGGGGGGGTCGGATGCAGGGTGTACAGCTAAGCCACTCCTTCCTTTCTAACCCGTGGTATTGGCACAGCAAACAAAACCACTGTTTTCAAGATCACAACAGGGTTTATTTCTTCCCAGTTTCTTCCCCACACATTCTTCCCCTTGCATCACTGTATTTCAGACTTTTGAAACTCAGCAGCAGTGAAGAAAAAAAAAAAAAAAGGAATAAAAGCATCTCCAAAACCAGATGAACCTACTCCTTAATTGTATTCCGCTTCTCTCTCCCAAAGCATGAGCAAGATCCTTTCTAAAGTGACCAGGGCATCTTCCTTCTTGCGTTCACAGGGATAAAAATCAGGGTGTTCATGCAGAGTTTGAGCCATCCAAGTCAGCCCTTGGACAGCAAAAAGAAGAGCCTCTAGCTGTTTAAGGGCTCAAATGCTATTTAGGAAATATTTATTTTAAAATGGACATAATTTGCCAAATATTTAGTTGCACAGTGATTTTCCAATGAAATTTTATGTTGTATTGAAGTTGTATTCAGACACAAGTGCATGGTATGGGTTTCACGCTCTGCCTCTGGCACAGCTGGAGAGAGGAGCAGACCCAGCCTACTGGAAGCAGGTGCTGCTGCCAAGCTCCTCATCATCTGAAGCCTGGCTTGAGAAGTACCAGCACAACAGCAGTTTTTTTGGATGCTTCTCTTCACACTGCAGTCAAGCCTGACTCTGATTAATTAATGGAGTCTGCTGAAATCCCAGCCTTAGTTACTCTGGCTGCTCTCTAGCTACAGCTAGCTGCACAGCTGTCTTCCACTCACACTTGAGAGACTTTGTATTTACCAAGTATTAATTAGCTGAATGTGAAGCGCCATTTTCTAGGCAGGGGAAATTATCTGCTCTCTCCCTGCCCTGTAACAAGCCCATACTGGGACAAGTCTGAAAAGGGAGCAGGTAAAAGTGGTTCCTTCTTGCTCTGAACATCTGCCACTTTTCATATTCCACTGCTTTTGCTGCCACTGTTGATAAGCACTTGACTCCTCCTAGACCTGAAAAGGCAACAGGAAGGAGGAGCTGGAGTCTCTTTCCCTTTTGCATATTACCATCAGAGCGGGTCCCTAAAGCTGTGTTGAGTCAAACCCACCAAATGGAAAGAGCTGCTGTCTCAGAGGGCTCCTCCAAGTGCCAGGATCTGCTGAACAAGTTACTTCGCGGGTAGAGCACAGGCAACGAATCCTTCCACTCAAGAAGTTCTCAAGACCAGGCTAGGCAGATATTTGCCAGGATGACCACAGGTATTCCTTCCCAGGAGAAGAGAAGGGGACAGGATGGCCACCCCAAGGTGGCTTACACCTGAAGGGCTACCGTTTTGTGGTAAACATGCATGGCACAACTCTGTTCCTCCTGGTGGCAACATCTGCACCATTAATACAGCAGGTGACACCAGTAATTGCAGCATGAAGGGCTGATGCATGAATGGATGATGTTTTTCCCATCCAGAAAAAAATCACCAGGCTATAATGTCATTTTTTGCCCACAGCTGAAGAAAAGTCATGGAAGGCTGAATGCTGCGATGGAAGGCGAGTGTCAATGGTAAACAACTGATCAGCTAAATTTAGGAAGGCAGATTGGGAGCTCTCCATGAGCTGTTGGATGTCTTCAGTTCAGACCACTGTGTCAACCGAAAGCATTTAGGTATGACAGTGATGGGCTTTATAGAGAACTCCAAGATAAATGAAGGGAAAAAGGTTACCTAATAATTACAGGCACTGTTTCACATGCAGCTGCATCCATAGCTCAGCTTGACCTTTGGGGAACAATGAATAATGCACCATTGTGGTGAATATTCACCCTTCCTTGATAGACCATCAGGTAAAAGAGAGCATGGTGACCTCTCCTCTTTGTTTTTTACTCACTGCAGCTCAATTTCTTCATGTAAGAGAACCAGGGAAGTCAGAAAAATATCATACCTATTCTAAAATAATTTCCACTGTAATTTCACTTCACTAAACTCCACAAACCATTGGTGCTCCAACATCTGCTGCAGTGCCTGCAGCAGAGCAAAGCTGGTGTGAAACAATGGATCAAACTGATCTCTGTCTCGGGACACCAAAAGGTCTCCAGTGCAAGTGGCTGATCTCAGACATCCAGAAACAGAAGGAACAAAATGAGGCATAGCTGGACTGGATCCTGTTTCCAGCTTGGCCACTTTTACAGTGTGCACAGACAAGTCATGTCTCTGAGCTGCACTTTGACCCCTTGTTAAATAGGGCAACAGTGATTCAAAGCTGGAAAGAGAGTGGAGAGGTGTGAAGGGGTGCTGGGGGCATGCTGCATTCTGGGAAACAGCTACTGACTCTGCAGCTGGTCATAAAGAGCCAAGAAATAAGCAAAGAGAGGGCTTTCTGGAGACACCTTCTGGGATGGGAAGGGAACACAACCCCATGCATGGGGATGCAGTGGTTTTCCAAGCTGTATAATCAATTGCAATTCACCTGCTCTGCAGCATTGCTTGTTCCAGACAGATCTCATCTTTAGCCTAGCCCATTTTATGTATCCAGTTCCTCACCCAAAACTTTTTGTAGCTTCAGACACGGCTTTTTGTGGCTTTCCACTGCCTTCAGATCAGGCCCTACTGAAGCATGCCCAGCAGGCACCAACCCTTGCGAGCAGCTCTGGAGCTGGCTCATGGCCTAGGGGCTCCGTGCAATGGGGGAGAGGCTCTGCAGCAGAGCAAGGGGGAGTTGGAGTTCACAGTACCCAGGGGCTCACTGCTGACATAAGGGTTTGGGAATCTGCCAGAGGTCAGACCCCGTTTAAGTGCCTGAAAGCTGTTTTTGTCACTGGGTGTCAACACGGGGATCTTTCTGGGAAAATTCAAAGCAAACCTGTGCACCTGACCAGCTAAAGCACAGGGACAAAACTCAAAGGGTCTGTTCAAAATCAGGAGAGCACAAAGGGACAGTCTCACTGCTGGCTCTCCCCTGGCACTTGCTAGTGTTCACACGTTACAATATAAATCATAGATGTCAGGAGGTCATGGGGAGTTTGTGCTTTCCCCCAGCTTGCCAAGGATGTGTGAGACCAGTTTCTGCAGGGCTTCAGCCCGGACCACTGAGATGCGCAGCACTTCCTCATGGTTGGCTTTCTCCTGACTGTTGTAGCTCATCACTACTTTGTTGGTGATGAGGGAGATCCCAAGGACTCGGAGGCCACAATGCCTGGCTACAATTACTTCTGGGACAGTGCTCATGCCTGTGGTAGGAGAGGAAAGGACCAGGATGAGTCAGGATTTACACCAAAAGATCTCTCCAAGGCTGCAAACTGCTATCCTACCTTCAGTGCATGCCCTTGTCTCATTCCCCAATAGCTCTCTATTTCTGAGCTATGTTATAGTTAAAGGCTGTGATACTTGTAAGGCTCTAATAGCTGTAGCACTAAAGTTACAACCCTGTTCAGCACAATAAACCTCCCACATTTGATTCCTGCGTGCTACGTCTCTCTCCCCAAGATGTGTCAGACTGCTTGCAGCCTTGCTAAGAGAAGTACCGATGTGCTGTGTCATTTGGCTCTTCTCTTCCTTGGCTAAAAAAGCTATCGCAGAGAAAAATGCCTTTGTGGGAAGCTGAACTCCTTTCCACCCCACACAGTGAATCCATAGATATTGAGACTTCCACGAGCCAGGGGTCAAGCTGGAGGAATCATATGGATCATGATGCTCACCCTCCTCATACACAGTTGGGAAGGTAGCTGTGATTGCCATCCCTAAACAATCAAGACTCTTATGGAGGGCTGAGTGAGAGTCACTTGTCTCCCTCATCTGAGCAGGATGTGACAGCTGCTTTCTCAGGGAAGAGGCACAGTGAAAATCCTTACAGTGTCAGAATTTTAAAGATAATAGAAAAGGACTTTGTTTCTGGCTGGGCCCCATTCAGCCCTGCTGAAGTTGAGCCATCTTCATGTAGGAGATTTGTGTTTGGGAAAGAACACAACACTGTGGGGGAACCCTGTCCTGGACAGCCATAAGCACAGAGACTTTTTGCAGATCTGTCCTAGGAGCTGCAACAAGCTACTGCGAAACGAAGCAGAAATGCACAGAGATTGTTTCTCTAGGCCCAAGAGACTTAAACAGAGAGTCAAAGACTGAATAACATCAGCCTTGAAGAGAATTAACTGTTTAATCCATGTGCCCAACCAACCCTACCAGCCCAGCCCATGCAGCTTACCCACAGCATCCGCTCCCAGCGCCTGCAGCAGGCGGCACTCGGCGATGGTTTCATAGCAGGGACCAGCCAGCAGGCAGTACACTCCCTCCTGGGTGAAGCTCAGGAAGCCCAGCTCCTGTGCGCTCTCCATCGCCAGGCTAAGCAGATCTTGTTCATAAGCGTCTGACATGCAGGGAAATCTCACTCCAAACCTGCAAGGCAGTAAAGGGCTCAGCCCTCCTGATATTGCTACTGCTACCTTCCCTCCATCAGAGTTCAGGGATGCTCATCCTTTGGAGAAAAGGGCAATGTTAAGGGCAGACCTGCCACAGATACAACCTCTGGCCTCATCAGATAGTTCTGCCATCATGATGTTCCTGCCAGATCCTCAGCATGCAGAGTTTCTGGCTGTTGGGAGGTCTGGCACTGCTTTCCTACTGCACAAACCCTTCTGGAATGGTCTTTCCAAGGACTCCTGTCTCCAGAGAGCACTGATGGCCAGTTCTATTTCTTCCCAATAACTGCCCATGCTAACTTATAAACACTGTCCATCAGAGAGATCCCACCTCTTGCTTCTCCTGCCCAACAACTTGCAGACAGGCTCCCTGTGGCATCAAGTCACAGAATCACAGAATCATTCAGGTTGGGATATGCCCCCTGGGATCACTGAGTCCAACCATCAGCCTGACTCTACAAAGTTCTCCCCTACACCACATTCCCCAACAACTCATCCAAATGACCTTAAACACATTCAAGGATGGTGACTCCACCCCACCCCACCACCATCCCCCCCCCCCC